>NW_024538091.1:0-13731 GCF_016628075.1 Suillus paluster
ATGTAGACATTATGGAAGGGGACCGGTTGGGTGGTTGAGCGGAAGTGTAGGGGTGGATGTGGATGATGATTGGATGGAGCGGAGGTGGTCGGAAAGTGGAGTGGATATTAATATTGGAGCGGTCAGATCAGGTATATGACAGTTTGGCGGACTGACAGGGCAGAAGAGTGGAGCACTTAGGGGTGGGGACAGAGTCAGTCAGGTGGGTCGGAGGTAGGGGCAGAGGTAGCAGGACTAGTCCTGCTGAGATACACTATGTGCATTGTCGGGGAAGGAGGTATGGAGTGGACAGGGAAACAGAGGGTTGGACCAGTAGTGGGGATGTCTATAGATGGTATTGGAGGTACTTGGATCTGGTATATGACAACAAGAAGGCACAGCTTTTGCAGGAGTACAGCAAACACAAGGAGACAAAGACTACTGGCATCTGTATCTCGACACAATTGAAGGTCAACAACATGGCTCAGACACTCAAGGCTGTTGAGAATGAGGCAAGTCATAATATATCTGTTCTGCTGCTACTTATTGATACAACTACTAGCTCAACAACTTATGGACATGGACAGGTGCCAAGACCATCTTCTATGCAACATGTGGCTCTACAGATCTCCTGCTTTGTGGTGTTGCCTTTGCAACTGTAGGCATTGATGAGTTCATGGGCTCCATGATGAATGTCAACAACTAGGATCTTGTGAGTAAGATGGAGGGGTTTGCCATTTAGGGCCTGAAAGGTAGGGTCATTTTTATCTTGCTTTCGGCTGACTGCATCTATCAGGTGCTGCAAGAAACCACAAAAAACTCACCTCAGATGTTTGGAGCACAATCCACCGTGAGATCAACAGGACACTCCATGAGTTCTTTGGATTTGAACTATTTTTATGTTACTGACTATGACAAATTTTCTAGAGGTGATCACACAAAATCCATCAGCACAGATGCATTGGGCAAACTACTGGTAGAACATTGTCCAGTGCTACCTTGTTGGTATTGAAGGTTGGCCTAACAATATTCCTTTTGTCAACCTTAGTAATGTATCCAGTGCCCTACCTGATTTGGAAATGCTCCTAGATAAATGGGAAGCTGGTGAAATCTGTTGGAGGCACCTGTTAGGTACTGTGCCGGCTCAGGAGGCAGAGGGGTCGGGGCTTGGCTTCAGCTCTTGCACTGCGCCCTTAGCCAAGTACGTGCCCCAAATTTGGAGTGGGTCCGACATTGTCTGACGATAGGACAAGTGGACCGCTTAGGTCTGCTTTGAGGGTCGGGAAGTAAGAGCTACTAGCGGCGGGCCAACTAGGAGCGGAGCAGAGAAGGCGGGGAGTGATGCGGAGGGTGGATAGGAGCAGGGGGAATGTTTGGTAGGAGTGGGGAAGGTGGAGGATAATGCGGAGGATGGGAAAAGGGGCAAGGGGAATATTGATAGGGGTGGAGAAATAAGGGGGACACTTAGAGCACAGCTCTAAGTCAGAGCGGAGGGTCGGGGGGTCGGAGGTGACAACAAGTTGAGACTTGTGTCCAGAGGAGGCAAGGTCCCACTGAGAATTCTCACAAGAGGTAACTGTGAGTAGACTAGTAATATTAAGACTGAGGAAAATATCTAAGTACAGGATATGTTATATACTTCTATGTATGAGGCAGTGATCAGGATAACTATGTAGTAAAGCTATGTACCAAGGATATAGTTTGTAAGTATTTTACACAGGCGAAGACATTAGTCGGAGCAGATATCGATATGTACGCATTGGATCAGTGATTGAGCGGTAATAGGAATTACTGGTGATCCGGAAGTAAGGGTCTATGTACCAAAGGGGGAAGTATATATCTAAAAGGGGAAAGCGGATCCAGTTGAATGGAGGCATTATGGAAGGGGACTGGTTGGGCGGTCGAGCGGAAGCATAGGGGCGGATGTGGTCGATGATTGGACAGAGCGGAGGAATAGATGGAGCGGAGGTTGTCGGAAAGCGGGTGGATATTGATATTGGAGCGGTCGGATCAGGTATATGACAGCACCTGGAAGAAGATGAGTATGAGAAACTTCATCAAGAACATTGTAAGAAGGTCAGTAGCAGTGATGTTGTCAAAAAATGCTGCTGGACTCACTCAGACAAAAGGAAGAAATGTGAACAGCCTTCAGACAATTCTGGTCACCACAGGAAGGCATATAAGGGCACTGCAACTGTCATAAGTAATGATGATTCAGATGCCCCTGACAATCCCTGTGAGCCAACACCTCCTATTAATACCCCTTCTGGCAATACAACAATAACCCTTGAGCTCACATCATCCACTCCTCCCGCTATTCCAAATCCACTTCTCCCCAAGCTCACATCATCCACTCCTCCCACTATCCCTAATCCACTTCTCCCTGAGCTCACATCATCAACTCCTCCTGCTATCTCAATCCACCTCTCCCCTAATTTTTGTCAACAGCCAGTCTTGGTCAATTCATCAATGATGACATGTTTGGCATGTTGTTAGAGACCATGCTCGGATGGAGAAGCGGAGGGGTCAGAGCTTGGCTTCAGCTCTTGCGCTGCGCCCTTAGCCAAGTACGTGCCCCAAATTTGGAGCAGATCCGACGATGTCCGACAATAGGACGATAGGATGGGTGGACCGCTGTGGTCTGCTTGGTGGGTCAGGAGGTAAGTGCTGCTAGCAGTAATCTGACTAGGAGCGGAGTGGAGAAGGCGGAGGAAGTTTACTGGGATGGAGGGGAGTAAGGGGATTGATTGGTGGAGTCAGAGAGGTAAGAGTAAATACTTAGAGCACAGCTCTAAGTCGGAGCGGAGGGTTGGAGGTGACAACAAGGTAAACTTGTGTCCAGAGAGGGAGCAAAGTCCTATGGAGAATTCCCACCAGTAGAGACAGCGGGAAGACAAGTAATATTAAGACTGGGGGAGTAGTTAAGTACAGGATATGTTTTATATACTTCTACAGTGGCTCAAAAAACTGTCCGCATGTTTTCACATTTTTCACTATCTATGATATTGTGTGAGAATATACAAACACCTCAAGGACATGCTGGTACCATATTGTAGTACTATGTCAGGGCTTTTAATTGAGCACTATGGCGTGGGAATTTGTTGAGATATGGTTGAGATATGAGGCTTACAAAATGATGACTCATGCCGACAGTTTTTTGACTCAAGTACTTTACAGTGATAATCAGGTATTCTAGTACTTTGTGTGACCTCCCTTGGCTTTAATTACTGCCTCTATCCTTCTAGGCATACTCTCAATCAATTTCTGGCAATATTCTGCTGTAATCCTTCCAAATTCCACTGCTACTCTCTCCCATAGCTCCCATACTCCTTTAGGGGGGTTTCAGAGGCTTGAAGCTTCTTCTTGAGTGTTCCCCAGAGATGTTCAATGACATTGACATCAGGGGACTGTGCTGGTCAGTCAAGAACATTGATATTATATTCTTCAAACCATTGTCTGGCTCTCCTAGATGTGTGCTTGGGATCATTATCCTATTGGAAAATGACATCTTCTTCATCAATACCTGATTCAGCTATGCTAGGCAGCAAGTGGTCATTTAGAATGTCCACATACTGCTCAGCATCCATCCTCCCCTCAACTTCAGCAAGAATACCCACACTATTCCATCAAATACAGCCCCATACCATTAGAGAACCTCCTCCAAATTTGACAGTTCAATTAAACTCTCTGTCTGTTAAAGAATCCCCCTTATTTTTCCATGCATATACCTTCCCATCTGACCCAATCCTATTGATTTTGATCTCATCTGACCATATAACATGCTTCCAGTTCTCTACAGTCAAGTTTTGATGGGCCAAGCCAAAGGCTAGTCTTCTCTACCCATGTTTGATAGAGAGAAGAGGCATTTATTCTTTGTTACTGCCTTGAGATGAGCCACATTGAGAACATTCCTCACAGTTTGTGAAGAGACAGTGGTGGTGATTGTGGAATTGATATAATGGGTGGCTTGGACAGCATTATAAGCCTTTCCTGTAGTGATATGTTGGATGATAGCCCTCTTATTAGTAGAGGTGGACGTCCTCCACAAGGGTTTTCCTTGTCCATGTGGCTTTCTTTGATACACTTGGCCACAGTATACTTGCATACTCCAGTTCTAGAGGAAATTTGATGAGCAGAGAGGCCAGCATAGGATAGAGAGAGGATATCATCCCTTTGAGCAGAGGAGATAACTTTCATAATAATTATTAAGGTTGTGCTCAAGGGAGAGGTTACTCAAAGGGCTTCGGCTTCAGCTCGTGCGCTGCACCCCTTACCCGAGTACTTGCCCTTTAATTTCCGGGGGACAGAGGGGAAGTCTGACGGAAGTCCGGGGAGTTCCGGAGGACTTAGTGTTGGTGGAGTTCGGCAGAACTCCGGAAGGTTTATACTGGGATGGAGTAAGGCTACTATGGAAGTCCAGAGTAGAAACTGAACAGAGGTTAGGCTACCCTCAGGTAGAGCCAGAAAAGTAGTCCTAAGGTTTAACCCCTAAGACTCGGAGGTGGACAAGAGATGAGACTCAAGTCCAGAGATTGCAGGAATGAGCAGAACTAAGATGATATTCGAACTGAGGAGTTCCGGAGTATTACAGGGGTTTATATACTGTAGGTAACATGTAAGTAAATCAGTCAGCAAAGGTAAGGGCTATGTACAAAGCATGTGGAAAGTCTATTACTAAGTGTAGTGGATCAAAGCAGTGAAGTTGGAAATGAAGTAGGAATAGACGGATCAATAAGCATAGCGGAAAGAACATAACCGGTAACCAGAGCAATAGCTAATCTAAAAGGAGTTAGGGGTGAGTGCGGAGATGAAGGCGGAGTGCCGGGCGGAATAGTAAGACGGAGGACCGGACTTTAATGGAGTAGATCCAGAATTCCGGATCTGGAGGTATGGGATATGACAGTGATTATGACTATGATGCATGAGACATTCTGGTTTATATAGTTAGATATAGTTTCAAGAGTATGCCCAGAAGGATAGAGGTAGTAATCAAAGCCAGGGGAGATCACACAAAGTACTAGAATACCTGATTATTACTGTAAAGTACTTGAGTCAAAAAACTGTCGGCATGAGTCATCATTTTGTAAGCCTCATATCTCAACCATATCTCAACAAATTCCCACGCCATAGTGCTCAATTAAAAGCCCTGACATAGTACTACAATATGGTACCAGCATTTTCTTGAGGTGTTTGTATTTCCTCACACAATATCATAGATAGTGAAAATGTGAAAACATGTGGACAGTTTTTTGAGCCACTGTACGTGACAGATCAATCATCACTCAGGTATAGGGATTACCAGCAATCCAAAAGGAGGAACTATGATACTAAAGGGAGATAGGACCAGTTGAGTGGTTCCTAGTCTAGGAGTGGACTGGTGAGGCGGTTGGGCGGACCAATAGTCGGATGAAGTAACACGAGAGGAACTGAAGGAGCTGAGTGGGTTGGAAAAGCAGAGATGGTGGAGGGAGTAGGAGTAGGATCAGGTGGACTAATAGAGTAGAGGAGCGGAGCTCCAGATAGAGTCAGATGGTAGGGATATGGTATCAGAGAAAATAGGGGCAGTGTTGGAGGAACGGAGTGGAGTTGGGTGGAGGTAACAGGGCTAGTCCTTCTGAGATGCACTTCATGCATTGTCAGAGAAGGAGGGATGGAGCAGATGGGGAAACAGGGGGTATTGGAGGTGCTCAGATCCGGTATATGACAGCAACTGGCCACAGGCTAGAACTGAGTCTAGACTGCTGTCCGAGTTATCTCTTAGAAGTATTTGATTTCTTTTATCATGTCCAATTCTTTATTTTATCATGGGCACTTTACTCACCGAGTATTTAAAACCTCTCATTGTAGCAAAATCCCCTTAGTTCTTTTCCAATCAACCCAGACTGGTATCTGGTTAACATTGCATGAAAGACTCTAGTGTTTGCTTCCTGTGCTGTTACATCAAGTCCTTAAAACTTCGACTAATGTCACATATTTTTTAACCTTCCCCACTCTTATCTTGACTTGTTCATAATGAACTCTTTCCCACTCCTTTGTTACTACCACTGACTGGTCTGGCCCACCATGTCCCCAAACTGTGACAATGACAAAAACAGAATCCACCATGACATAAAATCTTCACTCACACTAGAGCCAGTTCAGTTTCTACCCCTGCAAGTGAAAAAAATAAATTAGTGAGAGACAACTTTGGACAGTTAATCATTAATCTACTATCTAGTGCTCACACACAGAGTTTGGGTCCTGGTTGAAATGCTGGGGCCAAGACAAGCCTGCTGGATGGAGAAATTGGGTAAGTTCGACTTCACCATAGAGTACTTGCTGGGGGCACACAATGTTCTACCAGACACTCTATCCAGAATGTGTAATTTTGATGCACCCAGAACTGTGTGGGCTGTTAGTGAGTATGTGACACACAATGAGGGTGCACCTACAGCTGAAGTATCGGGGCTGGTGAGTATGCCAGTCCTGGTGGGCACTAAAGCTGAGGAAATGACCCCACACCGAAGTGGTAGGGTTACTCGGCCTACAGAGAAAAGGGCATATGGGGAGGGGCATGCTGACCTGATCCCCTGGGATGGACATGACCCTCCTCAACACACTGGATAGGGCTGAGGGGCAACATTTTCTTCGACAGGTGGTCATACTCCTGCAAACAAATGGCTGGCCATTCCACCAGTCCCTTCAGGGACTGTACCTTCAATAGAAACAGGTTCCCCATCACTAGGTGGCACTTTAGGGAAGGGCCATGGACGGCAGCCTGTGGCGCCTGCAGAAACTGGGTGGCCTGAAACGAGCAGTGAGTTCACCCATCAGATGGCAGGAATATTTGTCCTATATGGCCCAAACACCCCTTCTGAATGAATGGAGGTGAGGGACCAGGAGAACCTGGATAAGGAACAACAGGGAGAAGTTACCATGCCAGAAGTAATACCAGTTACTTACCCACATGAGACAGAACTGTTGGATCAGTTGTGACACCAATACAGTGAAGACCCACTCTTTAGAAAAATCCTGGAGTCACCAAAGGAATTCCGAAACTTTGAGGTTAAGGACAGATTAGTGAGAATCAAATTGAAAGATAGAGTATCACTATGCATACCTGACATCAAGGTCAGGGAAAGATGACTGATAGAAGCGGTCATTGACCAGGCGCATTCAATTCTGGTGCACCAGGGCACAGATAAGATACTATCCTATCTCCGAGAGCATGTATGGTGGAAATCCATGGCTCACAATGTGTGATTGTTCTGTACTTCCTGTAAAACATGTCAGTACAGTAAGCTGCCTCACCAAAAGCCATACAGCCTTCTAAACCCCTTACCTGTGGCATCTCAACCTTGGAAAGCCATTGTAATTGATTTTGTTGGCCCACTCCCACTGTTGAAAGACCAGGATGGGGAATATGATTCTGTAACAGTTATAATTGACCTGTTATCAGGAATGGTTCATCTGGTACTGAGCCAAATGAACTATATGGCTAAGGATATTGCTGAATTGGTCTTCTCTGAGGTATATAAACACCATGAGCTACCTAGAGCCATAATCAGTGACTGAGATGTTCTGTTTACTAGTAATTTCTGGACTTGACTGAATAAACTTATAGGCATACAGCTTAAAATGTCGAGCACGTATCACCCCGAGACTGACGGGTCTACTGAACAGGCAAACCAAACCATTACTCAAATGCTAAGAGCCTGCATAGCCCCTAATCAGCAGGACTGGGTGGCTAAACTTCCTGGAATAGAATTCGCAATCAACCTTGCACAATTGGAACCCACACTACTCTCACCTTTTTTTATTGGATCTGGACAGACCTCACAAGCGATGATCTAGGACACTCCCAGATCTTCAGAGTACCCAGGAGTTTGGGTGTTTTCCCAAAGAATGAAGGACACTATAATGTCAGCTCATGATGCCATGTTATCCGCTAGAGTAAAGCAGACTTACAAGACTAATAAGTGTAGACGAGCATGCCCCATGGTCAAGGGAGACTTGGTATATGTATCCACTAAAAATATATTGCTACCCAAGGGGCACACATGAAAGGTCATGCCAAAATTCATTGAACCTTATAAGATTATTGAGGACTATAAAAACAACTCATTCAAGTTAGAACTGCCTGATAGGCTTAAGCAATGGGGAATCCACCTCGTCTTCCATTCATCGTGTCTATGGATTCATGTTCCCAATGATGATAAACTATTCCCTGGACAGCTCGAGATGCAGGTGGTGGACTTTGAGGATTCCAAAACTGAGTGGGTGATGAACAGACACAATGTTTGAAATTCTCTGGAAATCCAGAGACCAAACATAGTTATCTTATGAGCAGGTGGAAGAACTTGGTGCACTTACTGAGTATTTTAGTTTGCTCAGGATTGAGAATGTCTTGGATTTGATGGATGGCAGTGGGGATCCTACAAAAGACGATCCCCAGGTGTTTTTAGGGCACCTAACCTGTGACGGGCTCGCCTATAAAGTCCCCATCTCCTGTTTCCTCCACTACTCTCGCCTTTTCCAGATTCTCCTTTAACCACAGCCCATCAGTTACCCACTTTGTCCAGCAGCAATCTGGTATGACACCCCCTCTGCTCAACCACCTGTACTTGTAGGGCTTAAGCATAAAACTGTCTAATTAAACACACATCCTTAAGCATAAATGTGTCTAACCCTCAATATTAAGCATCACCCCCGAGGTACCTGTACTACAGTGTGATAGTGTTCAAGCATCAAGCATCACCATACAGACCACGCTGACATAAGGCCTTGCAACACCGATCTTGCCCAGATCTCAAGCAGTGTTCTGGATCTGTGTTTCTGATCTTGTTACTGGCACCCATCCACAGTTCTCTGGACCTAGTTCCTGGCTTCATTTGATCATGTTGGGGCTTCTTCTAGTATACCAGACATTCCCACCCTCCTCCTGGCCCTCTCCTGCTGCACCACAGCTCTCCTTTTGTTGTTTTCTTGTAAATATATAGTAGATTAACATGTATGTACATATAATGACTTAATACAGCACTTTTTTCATGGTGTAGAAGCTTGTGTAGCCTCCACAGGGCTAATATATGTATCACAGTACCCTAGGACTAGTGATGGAAAAGTTCGGTCCTGAACCACGGTTTAAACCAGACTTTTCCCAAACCAAACTGAAGTCCAGTTCAAGGTTTGGGGTATGGGCTGAACTGAACCCACAGTCTGGTTCTACGTTCAGCTTCCTCCAAACCTTTTTGAACATGTTCAAACGTGTCCAAATGCCAAATGTGAACACTACCTAGTCCTGTTACGGTTGTCTGTGACACCTTTCATTTTCCTCTTCACCCTTTCACATCTTCACCTCTTCACATTGACACCATGTCACAGTGTCACCATTTCCTGATATCACCCTATCTAGGGTTACTCTCTGACTTCACCTTATCACAGGTGCACACCCCTATTCATTGATCTGAGATCAATCTCAATCTATCCTTGGCAAGTCCTTGAATATTACTTACATGCTGATACCTAGTGTATTCTCATAGACCCTTAACATGCATACACCATGTGTATTCCCATGGACACTTATCTATACTTATATGGACATATTACTTACTTACCCTAGACCCTGGACCCTGACTTACTATTGTATATAAGCAGGTTGTGGTCTCGATGATTCCTCATCTTGACCTATGCTGGAATTACCCAGATACATCCTCAGACTACTAGTTAGACACTAGTGAATCCACCTTGATTCCTTTGACTTCTCTAGAGTGCCACCTCTAGTAGATTGATTAAACTTGAAACCTCCTTTGATTACCATCAGCATAACAAGTCCTAGAATTGTGTGATGTTGTGGGGGTTAGATTCCTTTCACACTGAGTGACTTTTGTGTCACATCATGTGTGTACTTCGTTCCAAGTTGATTCCCCAGGTGAAGAGATTGATGGGTTGTGTTTGGAAGTTGGGACACACTGTAGTGGTCTTCGAGGTGCCAAATGCCTTCAGGTGCATCATTTTCCTTCCTTGTTTTCTTTTTACTTACCAATATTGACATCATCTTACTGATTCTTACAGAAGCCTGCCAATGCTACTCAGAGTATTGCTGATGCATTGCAAGCTGGTCCTCGAGAATTTGGTCCCACAGCGATGTCCCACTCTCAGGAAGTGCGTGATCTCATCTTTTGAGCTGCTTACCCACAGCTTGCTTGGGCCCAAGCCCCGGCTTTTGGCTAGCTTAGGCTCATGGCTCAGGCTTAAAATCTAGTGAGCCCAAGCCCCCTCCAGGCTGAGCCTAAGCTGGGGCTTTGAGCCCAAGCTGGGCCAGAACATCACTAAGCCCCTCGCATGATGCCACACAGTGTTTTTAACCTTGTGCACAAATTTCAGACATTCAGTGTTCAAATGCCAAACCAAACGTGAACCAAACACACTGAATGTGTTTGAGCACATTTGGTCCAGCATTCAGCAAAATCACTGAACTGAACATGACATCTGGTTCAAGGTTCACCAAATTTCCTGGTGAACTGGACTGAACCAAACTTTTCCATCACTACCTAGGACTAAAACAAACTCAATTTTTTACTCCTTTAGTAGGGGAGCAATTCTGATGATATGTAGCATATATTAGAGCATAAATAAACATATTCCACCACTTGTTTAATCCTCTAGAGCGCCCTACATCAGTAAATAGCTTGAACACCCCTGAAAACATAAAACAGTTCACATTTTTTCGCATTTTGACATATAGCCTTGTAAATATGCTCAAAACAATGGCTATTTATTTATGTACAACATACTAAAAGCTCAGGACCTCAGGGTGAGTAGTGATGTACAGGGCCAGGCCTCAGGCCCTCGAGCCCTGAGGCCAGGCCCTATGTAGGCCAGGCCAGGCCGAGCCCACAAGCCGGGCTTACAAGGGCCTAGGGCCTGGCCTGTAGTTTGACTGGGCCTGAGCCCTGGCTTTTCCCTTTGTAAAAAGTCCGTGGCCGATGTTAAACATTAAAACTATATAGTTTTAAATTTTCTCGAAAAGGCAAGTATGCACCGTAAGTTAGTCATATTGGTTGATAGTCGTTCATCTTGATATCATTCATCTCTTTCATAATGTCCATCATCATATCTGACGACGAGTCCACGTCAGCACATGTCATGTCTCAACCACAACAAACTGTGACACTTTCATCACGACTCACCGACGCCAACAATGATGTGACTCCGGAGCTCTCAGCCCATAGGAACAAACCTCCCATGCCTGCCATCAGCACCCCAGTGCCAGTACCAACCAGCAGCAAGCAAGGAGCAGAGGATGTGGTAGACAAATGTGCATCTGACGAGGGTGCAATGGAAAATGGACCTCATAACAGTAAGGTCTTTTGTACATCTCGTCTCAGGACCACTGTGTTCGAACGTTGCAGGCAAACACTGATTGTGAGGCGTTGTTCACAGATGGTGCCTCCAGCCCATCTGTAATGGATACTGCAGGTATGTATTTACATTGTCTGATTCTATAGCTACTTGTCAATGCTTCTGATCAACAGACAAGACTCTGAGCACACGCAATGCAACACCTATGGACACCGAAGATTTTTTTATCCGACATTGATGTACAAGATATATCCACAACCCTGACTGTTCAACGCAAGGAAAAGAGCCGCGACGTTAGCACATTTTTCGGCAAGCCATACACACACAAGGCCAAGGATGGAAAGACTTGTATGGTCTGAGACTGTGAGCCATGCAAGTAAGTAATGTCTTTGATTTGCTACCTCCCAACTGACGAATTCATAGAAAATGTCATATCCCGTACCTCCGGATCCAGAATTCCAGAGCTACTTCATTAAAGTCCGGTCCTCCATCTTACTATTCCGCCTGGCGCTCCACCTTCATCTCTGCACTCACCCCTAACTCCTTTTAGATTAGCTATTGCTCCAGGTTACTGTTATGTCCTATTCCGCTATGCTTACTGATCCGTCCATTCTTACTTCATTTCCGACTTCACTGCTTTGATCCGTATACTTAGTAATAGACTTTCCATATGCTTTGTACTAGCCCTTACCTTTGCTGACTGATTTACTTACATGATACCTACAGTATATAAAACCCCTGTAATACTCCGGAACTCCTCAGTTCGAATATCACCTTAGTTCCTGCTCATTCCTGTACCTCCGGACTTGAGCTTGTCTCTTGTCAATCTCCGAGTCTTAGGATTGATTCCTTTGACTATACCTCCGACTCTCCATCTTAGTTCTGCTCATTCCTGCAATCTCCGGACTTGAGTCTCACCTCTTGTTCACCTCCGAGTCTTAGGGGTTAAACCTTAGGACTACTTCTCCGGCTCTACCTTAGGGTAGTCTAAACTCTGTTCTGTTTCTACTCCAGACTTCCATAGTAGCCTTACTCGTCCCCATATAAGTCTTCTGGAGTTCCAAACTCCACTGACTTCTGTCCTCCAGAACTCCCCGGACTTCTGTCGGACTTCCCCTCTGTCCCCCAGAAATTAAAGGGCACGTACTCAGGTAAGGGGCGCAGCACACGAGCTGAAGCCGAAGCCCTTTGAGTAACCTCTCCCTTGAGCATGACCTTAACAGAAAAAAACATTACCCATGCCAGATTGTTAGCAACACGTCAAGTGTCAACGCCATATTGCCTTTCGGCATCTGGTAAGTTTAGCATTTGAATCTTGACGCTTCATTCGTGTATTAAGTTTATAGGATGCCTATCGACAATGGTGCAAGACTAACACCTTCAAGTTGATGCTACTCAAGATGTCAAGGAATGCAAAATGGCAGCTGCAGTGGCGAACGTGCGGCAAACAAGTCTCAATGGACACCTCCAAGAGATTCCCCCCAGCAAGGTAGTTGTACCTTATACCAATATGCTCTTCCATGAGGCCACCATCGAATGGCTGATATCTACTAGCCAGGTAAGTATTCATTACTTGTATTTAATATGATTTTTAACATGATTTTACAGCCAATCCAAGCTGTAGATCATCTGAGCTTCAAGAACATGATCAACATAGCAGCCTGTGCTACGAATGGTGTGGTCCTACCAAATCGTAATGCTACGCCACGACATCATGGACTTGTTCAAGACACAGATGACGAAGTTAAAGGAGCTCAATGTAAGTTTTTGTTTCGTCTGATTATCATCAACTGATATTGCAAATAGAGCAAGCTTGTATCCGGCATTGTCCACTTAACATGTGATGCATGGCAGGCAAGTAATGCAGATGGTTATTTTGCTACCACTGGCCACTGGATCGAGGAAGCATCACCCAGTGTCTGGCAGCTTGAACGTGCTGTCCTGGGGTTCACACAACTCGACAACTTGCACAACGGAAAACGCCTTGGTCAGGCACTGTTAAGATTGTGGACAGAGTGGGTATTACTCATAAGGTAAGGTACTTTCAAATGCCTTGTTGTGTTGTACTCAAGTGAGATTAGATTGGCCATATTACGTGCGACAATGCTTCAAATAACGATATGATGCTCGATGAACTGACACTTCAAATAGAGCAAGGGACAGGGATGATGTGGATCCCCAAAAAGTGACACATTAGGTATAGTTAACTACTTTGTTCACGCTTGTACTAATGTAAACCTTGCAGGTGTTTAGCTCGTCATTCATCTTGTGACATGAGCTATCATTTCCTTGTATAGCAGTGCCCCATACTATAACCCTGAGCTTCCAGATTTGTCTATCCCTCAGGCACATGGGTGCCGTGACAAATCGGCCTTGTGCGAGCAATTGCAGTCAAGGTATGTCATTTTCAAA
>NW_024538092.1:0-13687 GCF_016628075.1 Suillus paluster
GAAATGAGCAGATAGGATAGAAAAGGGCCGTGTCCTGTTAAGACCGTGCTCAGGGGTAAAGCGAGTCTGAGGGGCTTGGCTTCAGATCATGCGCTGCCCCTTACCTGAGTAACGTGCCCCTAATTTCGGAGTGTATTCCAACACGAGTTCTATGGGTTCCGACAGGACGTCGGAACGGGGGTCCTCTGAAGGAGGACTGATGGACTACTAGGTGAGCACGGGAAAGTCGGGCGGGGTTGTTATGCCTGACAGGAGGGTCGCGGGAGACTACTGCAGTCGGAACCAACAGTAGAAGCGGAGTGGAAGGGACTGTTTGGACGAATTCCGAAGCAGAGTGGAATGGAGGGGACGGATGCGAGAGTGCGGGGTCTAGTTCCGACGTGCGGGGAGTCAGAGGAGCGGAGGGACAGAGGAACGGGGGAATGGGGGAACGGGGGAATGGGGGAACGGGGGAATGGGGGGAATGGGGGAACGGAGGAGTGGAGGATTGGAGGAGTGGAGGATTGGAGGATTGGAGGATTGGAGGTGGCCGACCTAGGGAGTCTATCCCCTAGGCCAGCTTAACAGGAGTTGACTAGGATCAGGCCCAAGTCAAAGAACAGAAGAGCAGGGCTTAGAAAAGGTAATATTCAGACTGAGTATCTACAGACAAAGGTACATAGGTTTATATACTCTAAGTAAGGAGCATAGCATAGCAGAAGGCTATGTGCTGAGTGTACAGGATTACAATGGGATGACTGAGACATACGAGAATGAGGCTTGGAGAAAAGTATGTACGCGACGGATCAGACTCGCTAGGGTATAGGGATTACCAGGGATCCGAAAAGCGGAACTATAATACTAAACAGGGATAGGACCAGTTGAGTGGTTCCTAGTCTAGGAGTGGACCAGTGAGGCGGTTGGACGGACTAATGGTCGGGCGGGTCAATACAAGCGGAACCGAAGGATCCGAGCGGGGAGGACAAGCGGAGGGAGTAGGAGTAGGATTGGGTGGACCAATAGGGTGGAGGAGTGGAACCCCAGATAGGGTCAGATGGAAGGGGTATGGTGTCGGAGGACATAGGGGTAATGTCGGAAAAGCGGAATGGAGTCGGATGGAGGTAGCAGGGCTAATCCTACTGAGATGCACTTTGTGCATTGTTGGGGAAGGAGGAATGAAGCGGACGGGGAAACAGGGGGTTGGGCCAGCAGTGGGGATGCTCATAGGAGGTACTGGGGGTACTCGGATCCGGTATATGACACGTCCCTGCAAAATGCGTCCCAGATCTCCTCCAAGTCCTCCACATCACCTGGGTCTATCGCAAGAATATCCTGATCAGCCGTGACACTACCACCTGAAGCCTCTAACCACCTTTCAATGAATACACCTTCCAATGGTATGCGAGGATCCCACATCTGCCAGTTACCTCTGGGGAAAAAGGGATATCCTGCAACAAATGCCAACCAAAATGTGTCCCGTCCCCATGTCCACTGTGGTAATTCCGTATTGAGTTCTATGAGCCACTTCTTGATCTGTTTTGATAGCGCCACCCAATCGGCTTGAATGGTGTAGTTGAATGCTGGTGGAAGGGGGAGAAACGGGATGGGAATATCATCGGGATGGGTAATATATTCCTGGAATGTATTAGCCTTTGAGCGCAAGGTAAGTTTTCTAAAGTCAAGCGCACACCAAATGTACTCACATCTGAGTCTCCTGAGTGTAGCGAACTTCCAGCATCGAACTGCCATAGATCCACTGGCATAATGTTCAGGAACGGCATGGTGAAGCACCCATATTCTTCAGCTATTGAGACCAATATCTCAATAGGCTGTGAGCGCATACATGCGGGTAAGTCTTGTGAATGGTTGGAGGCAGCGAATACTCACTATGTTTTGCTCAATCAGATGTCTCGGAAGTGTACCGGAAAATTTGATGGTAAAAAACAGTGGCTTGAGGGTAGCATCATCCGTATCCAGGCATTGGACATCAGGATATACAGTTGCAACATTAGTGAGCACCACAGGCATTATGTATGGATCAGTTGAACAGCAATTCAGAGTTCCAGGACATGGGATTTTGGACTTGTCATAATTTTATTGCGCACCACGTGACTTTCCACCGCACTGCAACTCAGTCATGAAGCACAATTTTATTGATGGCACAAGTAAGCATATATTGTCTTTGGAGCTGCTGGTGATTATATACTGATCTTACTACTTACAGTTCTACAATTCTATGATGATACGCAAAGCCGCGTCATTTGCACTGTGTGCCCCAAGAAGTCCGGTGTCTATCATGCCATGGAGCTCCGTTTTGCTCAGAAGCATGCCCAATCAGACATGCACACACGTCATGCCAACAATCTGAGGAACCGCCAGACATCAAATCCTCATCGCATTGTTGAAGCCAAGCATTGGACTGGGAATAATCCCAAACACGATGTCTCTGAGTCTGGTGTGAATGTGGAGCTCGAATCGTTTGGACTTGATTTTATGGATGGCGACAATTGCCCAATGGAGACAGACTCACACAGCGCACCCATGCTTGACTCGGAGATCTCATTGTCCGAGTACTCAAGGGATATTGTCGGAAGTCGGTCATTCGAGGTTGACGAAAACACCTATTCACTGACCTGCAAGAAAAACTCGCCTCTGGAGACATTCCCTTCTCCATGCCACTCGCCCCCATCGACAAGGAGCATGAGTTATGTGATTACGGCACACCCGACTTTGGGATAGATATTTTCGGTAGGTGAATTTAAATTGGTATATCTCGCCTTGAACTTAATCCATTCACAGATTATGACCCTCCAGCAACATGACATGCTCTCAAAAATGTCTCTCCTGATATTTCAACCTACCCTTGGCCTTCGAAGGCAGTGTGTACTCGTCGTGTCAGTCATAAACTGAATATTTATGGCCTTCTTAAGGATTTTGTGACAGCGCTTTTATTCAGCTCACCGTGCCTTCCCTTTTCAGACACCCAGAAGAAAGCAGTACTAAACTGGGCAAAGGAGCTTGGCGCTCAAAATGTGCCTTCGTTGGATGCAACTGTTAAGACCATGCTCAGGGGTAAGGCTGAGTCTGAGGGGCTTGGCTTCAGCTCGTGCACTGCGCCCCTTACCCGAGTACGTGCCCCTAATTTTGGAATGTAGTCCAACACGAGTTCTATGAGTTCTGACAGGACATCGGAATGGGGGCCCTCTGAAGGAGGACCAATGGACTACTAGGTAAGCGTGGGAAAGTTGGGTGGGGGTTGTTCCACCTGACAGGAGGGAAGTGGGAGACTACTGTGGTCGGAACCAACAGTAGAAGTGGAGTGGAAGGAACTGCTTGGACGAAGTCCAAAGCAGAGTGGAATGGAGGGGATGGATGCGAGAGTGTGGGGTCTAGTTCCAACACATGGGAAATTGGAGGAGTGGAGCAATGGAGGAACGGGGGAATGGGGGAATGGGGGAATGGGGGAATGGGGGAATGGGGGAATGGGGGAATGGGGGAATGGGGGAATGGGGGAATGGGGGAATGGGGGAATGGGGGAATGGGGGAACAGGGGAACAGAGGAGCGGAGGATTGGAGGATGGCCAACCTAGGAAGTCAATCCCCTAGGCCGGCTTAACAGGAGTTGACTAGGATCAGGCCCAAGTCAAAGAACAGAAGAGCAGGGCTTAGAAAAGGTAATATTCAGACTGAGTATCTACAGACAAATGTACATATGTTTATATACTCTAAGTGATGAGCATAGCATAGCAGAAGGCTATGTGCTGAGTGTACAGGATTACCAGAGGATGACTGAGACATACGAGAATAAGGCTCGGGGAACAGTATGTACACGACAGATCAATAATCACTAGGGTATAGGAATTACCAGGGATCCGAAAAGCAGAACTATGATACTAAATGGGGATAGGACCAGTTGAGTGGTTCCTAGTCTAGGAGTGGACCGGTGAGGCAGTCAGACGGACTAATAGTTGGGTGGGGGAATACGAGTGGAACTGAAGGATCCGTGCGGGTCAGAAAAGCAGAGGGAGTAGGAATAGGATCAGGTGGACCGATAGGGCGGAGGAGCGGAACCCCAGATAGGGTCGGATGTAAGGGGTATGGGGTCGGAGGACATAGGGGTAGTGTCGGAAGAGTGGAACAGGGTCGGGCGGAGGTAGCAGGGCTAATCCTGCTGAGATGCACTTTGTGCATTGTTGGAGAAGGAGGAATGGAGCGGATGGGGAAACAGGGGGTCGGACCAGCAGTAGGGATGCTTATAGGTGGTACTGGGGGTACTCAGATCTGGTATATGACAGCGACCAAGAAGTGTCAAACATTCATTGAGGATCTTGTCAGTCAGCCAACTGAGAAGGTAACTGCTCGGTCAGGGAATGTATTTTACATTAACAATATCGCAAATGCAATTGCAAATGTTTGTTTGTTGTCACTTTGAGTTGGAGTGGTGTTCATGTTACATTTTAGGACTATGCGAACCCACTTACACGATTCGCAATGCAAGACTATCCTGAAGACGGTGGAAATGGAATGTCGCAGGTCTTTAACGGGACCAAAATGTTGCTCGACCTCCTGTCACCTCCTGCAGCTTGAGTGGATGGAAAAGTATATTTTGTCAATGAGTTATTACAGGAGTCTTTGGGAGCCTACTTTATCCCCAAATGGTTCTTCCTTGGCTCTCCACCTGTTGAGGACAGTGCCGAACACCACGAACAGCCCAATGGTAAAATCCTATATGCACTTGGTCACACTGCTCAACGGACTGATGTGAGTGACCTTTCAATGTATTATGTACGATTTTGAATTGTTTGATAGGCAGGATTCATTATTAATGATGAACAGGAAATTGTCCCAATGGCGATATTCGCACAATCATATGAAGATATCTCATCAGAGCGTGATGAGCTTGAGTGTGGACTCACTGGTATGTCAGACCTTGGTTGCCTTATGTTGTACCCTTATGCACGAAACAGCATCGTCTGGTAAATATGGGTCACTCGAGCCTAATCCACTATGAGAAAAGGCACAAGGCCGAATGGTATACATGGTCCCACTAATAATATTCATGGACGATGTTTCAGGAAACATCTCGAAGCAATGGAACAAGCACCATGCTATCTACATGTTGAATGCCAACCTACCGCAAGAAATGCTCGAGAAGGAGTTCTTTGTTCGATTTGTCACATCATCACCCCATGCTGCCCCAATGGAGCTCATGTGAGCGATGAAAGATTCTCTTTGGTATGTTGTTCTCTGGACTCGTTCTGTATCCTTTGTGAGTGTTTGTACTAGTAACACAGCGCAGTCTGGTATTGTCGCATGGGACTGCAAAGATGAGGAGGAGGTTATGCTGATTCCAAGTGGACTTTTTCTTGCTGGCGACAATCCTATGCAGGCTGAGGAATGCAGTCACGCAGGCCTGAGCTGCAACTATTTTTGCAGAATGTGCGATGTTGGTGGCATGAAAGAACACAAGGCATCCGAAGAAGGTTATAATAGTATATTCAAGGTACGAATACATCAGTGTCTTTAAATTTATCTAATCTCATACTCGTAGTTGGGTCATTTACGAACAACTGAAAAGACTACCAATGACATTCGATATCAATTTGAGGCTGCAATGAAATCGGGTGCCACCACAAAAGTGCAGAACACTGTTTCTTCCACTGGCGTTCGTGACTCTGCCTCTGCATCCATTCTTGAGTCACTCGTAGAACTCGGCAAAAAACTTCATAAACGAGGGCTGGGCTTGTCAGCAACACCTGAAAGCGAAGTTATAGCAGCGCTTGAAAAGGAGTTTGAGGAACAGTTACAAGGTGGCACACTTGACGACACGTTGAATCCACTACTTGGGATGAATGGTATGTTTGATCAATGATACTACTGACATTGCACTTGTGACATTGTCTGACAGGCATCAATATTCATTTGGATACACCAACAGAAATCCTCCATACAGTATTGTTGGGCGTGGTGAAGTACTTTTGGGGCCAGACTGTGTTTCTCCTGGAGAAAGCAAAACTCTTGCATGTTTTTCAGAGCTGCCTCGAGTTCGTTGACAAAGATGGAATGAATGCACCCTCTCTGAATGCTGACTATATATGCCATTATAAAGGCAGTTTAATAGGTAAACATTTCAAGAGCTTAGCCCAAGTAATGCCCTTCCTGATGCATGACCTTGTCCCTTGGACAGTTCTCAATGCATGGTCTGTAATTGGAGAACTTGTTGCGCTTGTCTGGCACACAACAATACCGGATACAGAAGAATATCTCGTTAGTTTGTACCAAAGTGTTAAAAGGTGTCCTCGACTGATTTTATTTAACTAGGCAAGGTTATCCCAAACGATTGAGGACTTTCTCAATGTTACAGCACAATGTGCTCCGAGCATCCTCATCAGCAAGCCAAAGTTTCACTTTTTGGTTCATCTCCTGGCATTCATATGTCGCTTCAGACCTGCTATCATATTCTCCACCAAGAGATATGAATCATTTAATCACATTTTCCGATTGTCCTGTATCCATAGCAATCGATGTGCGCCGAGCAGGGACACTTGTTGACTCTTCGCTTATCAAGATATCGTGAAACACATCGCAATGGGCAGACATTGGTATGATAGCAAGACCAAGAAATGGGTTTGAGGTGGAGAGGAGGTGCTATCTTATCTCAATGGACACCCAGAACAGGCCCACCTTCTTGGTATATCGAGTATCTTGCATGAGCCTCCACTACCTGGTGAGTTGAGCGCCAAGCGGCATGCTGTAAAGTTCTCGCTAAAGTACACATAGGCACTGGAAGTCCCGAGACTGCCATTGGCGCAAACGGGAAAGCACAGCAAACAGACGGAGTAGAATGGAAGGACACCTGTTGTGCGGAAATCCTTGGAACACAATCAGGTCCTTCTTACTGTCTTGGCAAATCACTTGTGACGAGCAAGGGTGAGCAGGTGAATCTGGGTGGTCATGTCATTTTCCGATGAGCAGTGGATAGACGGGTGAGTGATTTTTGGCTTGTTCATGATCATCCGTACTCATGATATGTGCACAGATGTCTATCAGACGTATCAGCGAGATTCTGATATCACACAGCACCAATAAAACTGTGGATCATGTTGTGCTGCAGGTCTTTTCATTTGGACCTGCCTTACATCAATCACTCTTTCTACAATGCCTGGACCTTACGGACAATGAACTAGTTTCAACAGCGGCAGTAAGTGGCATATTCTCTAAATGAGCCATCTATTGATGATTGCTGCATCGCAGGATATTATTTGCACCATCAATCTTCAACATAACTGTATCGATTCCAAGTGCATAGACATGCGCCAGCAACACGTGCATCAAGAACGGATCAAAACCGCTCGAACAAAACCTGTTGTCGATCATCAGCCAACTCCATACTATTTCCTCAATGCCTACTCAATTCACAACTGCGATTTGATCAGGCTGGTCATCCCCAAGGCGCTTTGCGAGTCACCATTAAGAGTTGTTAATCCAGCTGAAGTTCATACTCTGGCCGTGCAGCAGATGAAAGACAAGAAGGTGGCAAAGAAAGGGGGTGAAATTCCTTAAGAAAGTGAAACCGTGGAGGATGCCACAATGGCACAACTCCCTGCCTTTGACTGTGCTCCTGCCAAATCAAAGGCAGCCACCAAACCGAGAAAGAGTGCAAGCGGTGCCAGTACACGAGGCAGAAAGAAGGCGGTATCATCACGTGTCAGGCAGCCCATCACTGGGACTTTGAGACAGATCTCTCCATCCAGTCAGCAGGTTCCAATGGTCCCGTCCCATCAACTCCCACTGCAAGCTTCATATTACCCTCCACCACTATCAATGGGACCTTCCCTGCAGGCCCAACATCCTCCTTTGCCATCAGCAATATCATATCACAATGCAGGTCATTGAGGAGCATAAAACATGCACACAGTGTCCCCAGTGCACCCTGCTCGCACAGCCCCATTCCCCAGTTCACAACCTCCTCTGGCAATGCACTAACCCCACACCAACTCTGGGGTTCACCTTATGCAAGCTGCGGTTGAGCGTTCGTATCCTCAAGCTGCTACTACACAGCAACCCCACTATCTGTCGCAGACAATGCCTACCACACAGGCTGGACTGCAGGCCGGCTTGATGCAGCACACCACCAGCCAGCATTTGTCTCTGCCACATACTCATGTGCATGCACAGATGTATCACATTCACCAACAGCAAGCTCAAATGGCTCATGCTCATATGCAGGTGTTTCACACTCATGTGCAGTCGCAGTCACAAGCACAGTACCCACCATATTTCTTGGACTATTCTGCAAATCCTCGCAGAGCATGAAGTTGGACGTCTTCATTTCTTGGCAGCAGGAGAGAATCCTCGGTGGTGAAAGAAGTATCAAGAATCTTTGGTGGCAGGAGACGAGCATAAGCATGACACAGCATGAATGTGAGTTCCTGCAGGCTGAAATGAGGTGAGAAGGGTATATAACAAAATGCCAATTCTTCCCAAGGAACAGGTGTGTCGCTCAGCTACTACTCTTTGTATCCACTTGATCATTGAATGGATATCTAGGAACAAAGTGGACAAGTCTGGGAACTGCCCCGCAGGATCCGTTGCCGACCAGGGAGTGGGCAATCCTGCAGTTCACAATTTCTACTTGCAGTCGCATGGAGGTCTCCTCGGAAGTTCATTCAATGAGCGACAAAAGCAACGGGATAAAATGCATCGCAGACTCACCATTTACCTACGACTATGAAAGTTAATTCCGGTTTTGAACTTTTCAAGTGCTTGTTGCTCCAGATATCATCAATCGCCCCTAATGGACACGATTCAACAAAGAAATGACCCTCACTGAACTAACTCGGTGACCTGTGATGTCCTCAATATGTCAATCTTCAGTGACAGGAGAAATATCAAGAATTCAGCGCGGAGTGATGTTGTAACACTGTGAATCTGATGCACATAGTTTATTTTTTATTGCAATGACAGTCTCAAAATCAGTGCTTGACCATGAAGTTTGTGTGTCGCCAAACAACTTGGAACAATGGAAATGAAAAGTATCCATACCGTGTTCAAATTTCAAACTTTAGCCTTTTCATCCGATATCGCACAACAACACCAACAACCTGCTCGAGGATGTTGCTCCAATGGTTTCCTGTTCGGTCTGGAACTTCTCGCAATCAGACAGGAAGCTCACAGGCTAGAAGGGCAGGTTCAATGAGCGGTCTGTTGACACCTGCAGCCGCTGGTGGGCCTTGAGCCAGGAGTCTTTCAGCATCTAGTCCTCAACATCCTTCCAGCCATGGTGCACCTAGGTCTCCTGTGAATAGGATCATCCAGCGAGCATGTTCGCCATTGGGAATAACCCCGTCAACTTGACCAGGGAGCAATCACTCAGCATCTCACACTGCCGTTGAGAGGCATGGTGGTAACATCACCTTGGAGACTCCATCTGAACAATCTCTTGATGATCCTATCATGGCTGGTGTGCACCGCTGGAGAGCGGACTCCGATGATGGCTATGACATGACTTGGTCACTTTCACCTTCAGAGTCAAAAAGACTCAAGGTGTATGCGAACCAAGTCACTGAGCAGACTGGTTGCCCTCTGGAGGTTCTGCACAAATTTATCAACATTAGTGTTTTGGAATTGTGATTGTGTGCTTTGTTGACACAACTTTAGACCGGAAGTATCTTCCATATGCTCATCGACCTGAAAGCCTCGTCATACAAGAGGAACAATGATCAAGAAAGGGCCGCTCTTGTTGATCTTAAAAGAACTCATAGATTCCAAAGATTTTAAGGTTGTTATTCATTTTTGTAGAGGGCACCAAGCTGACCATGTGAGATGTAGTCTGCACTTCAGAGCCGCCTGACAGCATGTCTCCTGTCACATAACCTCACCGCATATGTCACTGACACACACACAAACATTATGGTATTTGTCACCCCCTTGTATGCTATGCGGGAATTGACTCCGCTACAGGAATTTATCAAGAGCCATCGAGAGGTATTCAAAATGCCAGCTGCGCTAATCGATGATGTGGAGCTTTTGGCACAGCTCTCAAGAATCATCAGTGAATTGCTTGCTTCCATTTGTGGTAACCTCAAAGCCAAGGTTTCCATTTTATTGGCCTGTGCAGACCATGGTGCTGACCACTCTTAAGTTGGTCACATCACTCGCCAAACGCATGAGTGTCCATGGACGTGGCCAAATCACTCACTCACAGTATAATCGAGGTTGATGCTTCTCATTGGAACAGATATGCATTTTTGGTATGTTCTCATTCTACACTAAGTTGTCAAATACATAGCGCGAGTCTAGCGGTGGTGCTTGCAAATATTTCTCATTGGAATCAGCGACTTCAAAACAATCCCACTCAAAGACCTTTATTCGACCTCACTCATTCCATCTCTCCATAGAGACCTATGTGTCAAAATCGCCGAGGCACTCAATTGCAACGTAGGCATTGATGCATGTGAGACCAATGAGCAGCACACAAATGCTACTGAAGGTAACACATTTGATTTGGATCATCAGCGCTCCACGGGAGAACTCAGAGCGACTTATGATCGTGGTGATGACCTTGGAGAATGTGATGCAACTGATGATCATGGTGACAACCTTGGAGAGGGAGACCATACCATGGACAACCGAGAAGAAGACGAGTTTTGTGAGAACAGGGATGACGAGAAAGAAGAAACTGGACAGCAAGAGCCTGAGGTCGACAACGGTGGCTCTGGATTCATTCAAGGAACAAACAGCAAGCATCCTAAATTCACCTCCACAAAATTCTGGAATTTCATGGATTGCTCACTCAAAGCTATCCACAAAGCTGCAAGGGAAGAGGCAGGAGATTACAAAGGGGCAGGCCGCGGAGCATATGAAAATGCAGTACGAAAGTAAGTGTTTGTTATCACAGTGTACACTATTGCTGATTGTTCCATAGCATTCTCGTTGAATATTTTCAGATGGACCTTGTTGAGTTTCCAGGAAGCATGGTTGTCCCAAAGCTCCTCGCCACGACCAGTCCTCATGGCAGACAACTATTCAGGACTCACTGCTTTGGAACTGAGATCCGTGGTAGCATACTTATTCCAATCCTTTAGTTCACCACACCTCCTTTCCGTGCATCCATCACACCCTACACATACCCAAGCCTTAATCACCATTGTATCTACCATCAGTATTAATGCAATCATAGCACTTGTGCTTCATTTGATTTTTTTTATCGGTGTGATTCCAAACAGCTGAGGTGCATTGAATACAGCTGCGTACAAGATCAGCATCCTTCCAACAAAAATATATCCTTCCTACCTATGAAATGAGACATATGAACAACCTGTCAAAAGAGATATCTGCACAACCTATGAAATAAACATCTGTGCAGCCTACAAAAGAGACACCTGCACAACCTATGAAATGAGATATTTGCACAGCCTACGAGGCCAAATATCTGGTTGGCCTATGAAACGAGACATCTGTGCGACCTATTGAAACCATATGTTAAAAATATCCTAACACAATGTAACTGCTAGCTCTGGTTGTCAATGTTCCACCCAGGTCTCATAAATATTGTCAGGTCCCCAGTGAAGGTCTCTTAGATCTCGCACTCACTGGCTCGCTTGCATAAATATTCAAATTGTCGGCAATTGCTGGTGAGAAAACCCTTCAAGGGATATATTTAGAGGTTTGCCACATGGTAACCATTTTGGATATGTGTCAAGTGTTTGCGGCAGTTTGCAGTGTACTATAAACTTACGAGTTTCCGTTAGAACATCTCAGTCCTTTACTTGAGACTGAGATATGAGTTCCTAGTTTTCCCATCTACATAAAACAAGCTAACATACCCATAGATTATATTCTTATCAGCTCCTCCTGTTTGCATTCAATCGGCTCGCATAACCACAGCACTGTGTGACAAAGATAACTTGTAAACACAACCGAGATAATCTACTACTGCATCAATGAGATCTACCACAAAGAAATTGAAATAATGTCTTCCACCTAGATCAGCCGATAGTGGTATATAGATATATCTTTTATGGACTATTAGCCAAAAAGTCTGATACATCATCTACTCTAATTGTCCACTGTCCATGGGGAATGTATCCTACATTCTAAATTACAAATCTTCACCTATACTTCCCATATTACCTAGTTAGTAAAGAGAACAGGTGGGGCTTATATGTCCCCTTTAGTTAGCTAAAATCTTGTTCATACAGAGCACTGCCGGTGGACACCAGCCAAAACCATGACTTTATTGTTAGTTATGTTTACTGTTCTCACACACTATGTTTGTTTAATGTTTGTTCTATGCTAATCAATATTCCTGCGCTTCTCTCTCACCTGTCCTCACTGTTCATGACAGCAAGCTCAACAATAGTCATCACCTCTCTTTGTTTTCTTGTTTGTATTGCTTGTTGCACACCCCGCAGCCCACAACAACACTACGCCTACCCTCTGGCCTGCCCCAACCACCACAATAATTTGAACACTCTTTGTAACTCTTGGACTCGGTTTGTTTCCCATCCATTGCTGTCCTCCTCAGTCTTCGCATTGCAACATTCCTATCATACCTGGAGCCCATAAGTCACATGCCATCCCTTCAATCAACATGCACAATCACCACATGTATCAGCACTTGTTTGGGTTAGCGAACTGGAGGGAAAACTCTCTTCTAGCTACCACCACCTCAAACCACATCTTATGGTCAGTTCTGCATGGAATTCATTGGGCAGTGTCTCCCACAAGTGCATCATGCAAATAGGCAGTAGTAAAGCCAAGAGTTTGCGAGCTGGCAGCATCCAACAGCATGAAGACCAAGCAAAATTGTTTCATGCTGAACTACTCAAAAGTACGGTACAATATTTCCTCTGTTTAACTCAGCTGATCATTGTGTAGAGTTGCCTCTGCATGAGTGAGAACAACTCCTAGTTTCTGAGTCTCTTGCTACATCCGAAGCACCATCACATGCCACTACAGACACTCATGTGGACAACAACTTCATGGTTATTGACACAATGCTCCCTCCAGCTGGCAAAGAAGGCTTTACTGTCAGCCATTGGGTGTTAGAGACTGTGCTTGGATGGAGAAGTGGAGGGGGTCAGGACTTGGCTTCAGCTCTTGTGCTGTGCCCTTAGCCGAGTATATGCCCTGAATTTGGAGCAGGTCCGACAATGTCCGATGATAGGATGGGCAGACCGCTTTGGTCCGCTTTGTGGGTTGGGAGGTAAATGCTACTAGCGGTAATCCGACTAGAAGCGGAGGAAGTGTGTCGGGACAGAGGGAAGTAAGGGGATTGGGTTTGGTTGGGTCAGAGGAGTAAGAGCGAATACTTAGAGCGTGGCTCTAAGTTGGAGTGGAGAGTTGGAGGTGATGACAAGGTAAACTTGTGTCTGGAGAGAGAGCAAAGTCCTACAGAGAATTCCCACTAGTAGAGACTGCAGGAAGACAAGTAATATTAAGACTGGGGAGTAGCTAAGTACAGGATATGTTTTTATATACTTCTATGTAGGAGGCAGTGACTAATAGTCCTTGGTATGAGGCTATGTACTGAGCATAATTTGTAAGTAGACACAGGTGAAAAACATAAGTCAGGGCAGATATTAATATGTATGTGTCAGATCAGTTAGTTGAGTGGTTATAGAAAGTACCGGTGATCCGGGAAGTAAGTGGTATGTGCAAATGGGGAAAATATAACCTAAATGGGGAGGAGTTTACAGTAGAG
>NW_024538093.1:0-13648 GCF_016628075.1 Suillus paluster
TTGGTGCGTTGCTCTATGCTTCAGCTAACGAGACAATCCTAATCATTCCTTTGTCACTAGGTCATGCCTCCTCCTACCCTCCGAACTCGTCCTCTTCTACCACCGTGTCGAAGCTCGATCACCCAAACGCCGTGGTAGCAGACTCCGTCTTCCCATTAGCACGAGCCTCACGAAGACGAAGACGAGGCAGCTGGTGCTTACGAACATGCGGCTCTTATGCGTGAAGCAGAAAGTGGGCGGTCAGTTGAGTTTGAAGAGTGAGCTTGGGTTGGGTGTGGGCGCGGTTGAGAAGGGGAAGGATCGGGAGAAACCTAGAGAAGGCAGGAGAAGGAGCGAGACACATGCAAGGAAGGGAAAGACGTGATCGAGTGTGCGGAGCCGAAAGGTGAACGAGAGTTTGTGATTTTGACCGTTAGTCCCCTTCGTTGTCCTTTTTTGGGCGTTTACGGTGCTGATTATGGGCGTGGTACAGTCTAGGAAGTCACAGACTTATGCTGCTGAAACGAGAGCTGTTTCTGCGATGTGGGTGGAGAAGATCAATGCGGCTCTCGCACGTGCACCCCAGACACGGACTCAGGCATGACGGACGAGATGGGATGATATCCAACGCTTCTTTCGAATGTTCCATTTCAACCTGGGCAAATCTACACGTACGCGCACTTGGGACAAGGATTGTATTGGTATTGGTATGCGCGAATGTATAGTTGTAGTATAGGAACTGTTTATTTTGGGGTCTGGGTCTGGGGATTGTCGTGCTACTGTTTTAGCTGGTTCTCAGATGACTTTGATGTGGTATTGGTATTGATCTTATGATTCCTGGTGCGTGGTCTCGTATACTATGTCATCGTTATGTATGTAGGCTACGACGAGGAGGCTGATGATCAATATATGTGTTCGTGGGATATATGGTGCTCATGACAATGTCGTTGCAAGTCCAGCCAAAGTTGCCAAACCGGTCTCATACAAGAGGTAAGCTCATACCAATGACATTCCTCGTAGCAATTACAAGGCCTTGAAGCCAAATAGGTGATTTCGGGGTCATGGCTCCAGCCCCGAGCGAGGGTACAAGATAAGTACTGACGCACTAGCAACAAGAGAGAGAGAGGCTCTTTCACTTTAACGAAGGGAATTGGCAGAAACAGGCAATATGTAAATTACAATGGCGCACAGAAGCGAGAGAACACATTAATGAGAAAATGGAAGGCACGAAGGAGCGCGGATAAGTAGTATAACACAAAAACTAACAAAGGAGCCGGAGTACACAACACGAGGATAGGGGATCGAAGAGAAGCTGCCAGGTAGTCCGAGCCAACAGCTACACACGGTTCCCTCGTACAGGAAATACCCCTATCTGTTACACTATGTTGAACATCGCATTCGAACTTCAAGCGGATTCCCTAACCCTCAAACATCCTCCTCTTTCTAATCTGGATAACATATATTCCGTCAAAACACGTCGTCCTGCGGCAGTAACTAGGCTCGAGCACATCGAGGAACAGTTTACAACGGTTGCAATCATCATACAGTCTTTGGGCTATCACGCCTCCGTCTTCATATGTTCCCACCTGTGGGACCAACTTACTAGTTTCAATGTCTGGAATATCGTTCGTATGGAAGAACCCCCACGACTCTTCACTCCACCGTGACGTTCCAGCTCAGAAAGTCTCAGAATATTTACAATTTGTCTACTATGTCGTGTGGTAGCAGGTTGCCAATGGTGTTGTGTCTAGGCTAGGGCTCGAAGTCCGAACCTTACTCATGTCCCAGTCAAACCCCATTTAAGGTTGGAAAATGCATCATGGCATTGGTATTGATGTGGTCTCGTATACTATGTCATTGTTGTGTACGATGAACTTGTAGGCTACGGATGAGGTTGATAATCAATATACGTGAATATAGTGGTGCTTTTCTCGTGACTCGAGTTCCAGCCAGACCCACATGAATTAGATCTAACGAAGCCTTTTGGGTCTGCCTACGGTGGGAGACTAGGCCAGATCTCATCAGAGTGACCATATCATATCAGAAGCATTTGTGTCCTCATGGGTGGCGTCATAGCAAGTGACTCTATGCTCATCAGAAGATTAAAAGATAAGAGTTATGAATCGATAGATCCTCCGAATTCCTTGTTAGATAGATTTGCTGGCATGATATATCTTAGACAATACATATCACGAGATCGACGAATGAAAGTGCAATCGCCATCTAACCAGGGGGAAGCAGACTAGCGTCTACAGAACCAATCTCGTCCACCGCGTCGTCAGAATCATCGGATGAACGCGTGATGGGTGTCCGCGGCATTGCCATGAGACCTACAGAGCATTAACTTCACTTGCACAGGCAGAACAACGAGACTCACCAGTCCGAGCAGACTCCAGAATTCCAAATGGCTTAAGTAAGCTCAAAAACGCGACGACGCGGTTTGTTTTTGCTGTGAGTTCGACGATGACGCTGTTCTCGCTCACGTCTACGATCTTTGCTCCGAACTGGTCGGCTAAGACAGAGATGGATTGAAGGTGCTGGTGTTTATGACGGAGGGCCTCGGAGGGCGTCAATGGGGGTGGTGTCTCTGTATGGGAGTTGGGGTGAGCACCACGCTCGAAATTGTGGGCAAGCGTGGTCTCTTTCTCGAGCTTGGTCTCGCGGTGAGGTGGGAGGGGACCCCGCCTCGGTTCATGCGATGGTCCACCTACGAGTTGATCCTCCAGATACTCGGGACCGAGGATGGACACTTTGACGAGGAGCAATTCACGCGTGATGACGCGGGTGTCTGTATAGTCGAGAACAGCCCATACAGGTACCTGTCCTGCATTGAGAAATGTGAGAGGGAGGGTGGTACGAGATAGCTCACGAGGTCTTCTAGTTGTCTCCTTGCCTGCTCCACAACTCCATCCTGTCCGCTAATGACGATGGACATCCGACTTAAGTCCCGAATTTCAGTCCGGCACACCACCAAAGAGTCGATATTAAACCCGCGTCCAGCAAGAATACCAGAAACGCGGGATAAAACACCAGGTTCGTTTTGTACCAAGCAATTGAGGATATGTCTAGTTAAATTCCATTAATTAGCAAAAAAATGACAAGGTGTTGGGTTTGCGAACAAAACACACTTTTTAAAAGGCTGCAAACTCGGAGGAGGGGTATTATAGAGGATGTTCGTGACAGCCTCTTCTGCACTACGAGATCTTGGAAGGTCCATAGCAGGAAGAGGCGGTGGACGTATCCGCTGTGCTCTTTTGTAGTCCAGTGCAGAAGTCGAGTCGTCGATTGACCGAGGTGGTTTTGGTGCATCATTTGGAGCAAGGAAGCGCGTCGAAGTTGAGAAAAGACGCGAATTGGCGGCGCGGGACGCGCAACGCGATCGAAGCGCAAACATTTTCTTGGAGAAGACTCGGAGAAGAATTCTAAACAGCTCACTGAGTCACTTTGTAGAATCAAGATAGTATCGCGGAGTTTCAAATTTCTAAAGCTAAAAAATATAGACTAATTATTTCTATACTGAAATTTCAGATCGTAGCTGTAACTTGCAACTTGCAATGGCCCGTCCACCTCCCAGTGATCCTCTTTCAAGCGACGACGACGCCCCAGAAGCAGTCTCTCACTCTATCTCCAAACGGAACGCCAAGCAGGTGGAGAAAACCCTTCGTGACTTCAAAGCAGAAGAAAACGCACGGAAGAAGGCGCACAATCGAGAGAGAGATCGGAAATTGAAGGAGCGGGCGGTTGTTACGCGTCTGGGGAAACTTCCAGGTGATGCAGTGCGCAAGGGAAAGGGGAAAGCTTCAAGGGAATCTATTGTCGAAAGTGATGGGTCCTCTGCTGAAGACGATGAGACGATTGAGGATACCGCGTTGGAAATGCGGATGCGACGTGCAATGGAGGATGCTGCTGGCGAAATGGATGGTGGAGATGATGAGAGCGGCGATGACGATCTAGAAGATGTAATGGACGAAGAAATGGATGGAGGGTCAGGGGACAGTGACATGGATGAGGAGATGGCAGAGTTCGATGCTGAAGGCGGACTAGAAGAGGATGGGGAGATGACGGATGGAAGTGAGGACGAATCAGCAGACGAAGACCAGCCAACTCCCTCAACGAAATCGTCGACCAAGGCACAATATCTGGACGATGAGCTTTTCGCGTCTGCATTTGCTTCGCAATGTGCGCATGCAACGGCAGATACGACTGCAACCAGGTCACTACAAAAAGCACAACCATCGAGAAAACGGCAACGACGACCACTTGCGCGCGCCAAAGACCTTCTTGTCGGGTATGCGACTTGGTCGCTTCGTTGTACCCTTCCTAACCAATCATTTACAGAACTCGTACTATCCGCACCCTATCCAATCCACTTGGATCCAAGGTTCATTCAACAGCGCACACGATCCCACCACAAAAAATACGCAGATTTATTAATCAAAGTCTTGCTATTAAAAGTCGACTGGGTTCTGCCAAAGCAAAAGCACGAGGATGGGAGAGACGGCCAGGTGAGTTGCGGTCTAGCGTTTCTGTCACTCTTGCAAACCAAAATACAGTGAACGTCGGCATAATGAAGTGTATTGGGGCACCTTCTGGTTTTGTTCGCGACAAGCGATAAGGCACTGGTGGTGTGCTCGTTATCAGGATTTATTCAGTGTCTCACCCTGCCGCTTCCGTGATTGCTGTATGGGATGACAGATGGGCTATATCTCCTCCTCGAAATGGCTTCCGACATCGCATGCATACCATCAAATTTACGGAGTCGGAAGCGACTGGCGCTACAGGATTAGTAGTAGATTATCCTGGATAGGGACGAATAAGCTGTTACTACGGAGCCTGCAAAGATCTCTTGTCCCCTTGAGCGAGCAACCTTGTGATTGTCAAGACGAGGTGTCTACTAGCCAGATTGATACGAATCGTCAAATAGGGGGACTACTTACGTGCATTATGTGCACGTGATCGAAACTTTTTCCAAAGTCTAGGAATTGAAACGTTAAAACACCTGAGTTGGCCTATTGCACTCTTAATTCTCAACCATATGGCTACATCGTTGCTGGTGCTTCGGCAACTTCTTGGTCCTGGGAGTTCAGAGGTCGCTGCTTCGCGATTCCACACGTCGTCTGTGGTACTGGCTCAATTGCGTAGGAAATCCAAAAAGTCGAGTAGCAAGCCATGTAAGTCTCTTACATCCTCCAGTTCCGGATTCTCCAGGATTTCATGAACTCCTTTTCTTTCACTAGCTTCACCACCACGCACACGCCTTGCAAAATCGCTCGAGCCCACAGGGAAAGCCAAAAGGCTGGGCAAACTTGAGATAGCACCAGCACGTCCAGAATTCAAGCGTGATGCTGTCCCACATGAAGGCCTCACGCCGCGGCAGCGAGAGAGCCCGCCTAGGCGAAGGACGACTTCAGAACCAAGACCCAGCGCAAAAAGCCGGGCTCCAAACGACGACGCGGATGCTGAGGTTCAACTCAAGCAATGGGCTATCAAAGCACACTCTGAGCGTGTCGACAAGCGCAAGGCTGTAGCACGTCAAACGCCGACGTCTCAAGTCAATTTCCTAGAGGAGGAATTTGATCTATCTGCATCAGCTGCTTCCTCAAGTAAAGACCTTCCCACTCGGTTCTCTTCTCCACCCTTGATGCCCGGGTTGCTCCAAAGTTTACAAGAGGCGCTAGGGAATGAAGCCAGGCCAACAGCCATTCAAGCATCGTCAATGAAGCATCTTTTCAAGGAACCCGTAGAGGGAGACAAGTACAAGGAGTTCCTTCTTGCCAGCGAGACAGGATCAGGAAAGTCGATAGCATACCTCCTTCCTGTGCTTCAGGATCTCAAACGCACGGAATCCAACACCGTTGCGTCACATTCATCTCGCAAGCCTCTCAACCCACGTGCGCTCGTACTTGCGCCTACGCATGAACTCACTCGCCAACTTGCAAGTTTCGCGAAAAATTTGTCGCATGTCATTAAGTTGCGCGTCATGTGCGCCAGCAAGGCCAATACACCTAGTACAGCCAAGTCGAGTGGGACTGCTTCGAAGATGAAAGGAAAATTCGAGGAAGTTGGTGCTCCGAGCGACGCTGAGTTCGTCATCTCGAAATCTTCCCGCGGCTCGAGACCGGTAGATCTACTGGTGGGCACGCCAATGAAACTTCTTGAGATGGAACGTGGAAGAGGCTGGAACTGGGAGGAACGGGCGCGAGAGCGAGCAATGAGGATAGGGAAGGCCGAAGAGCACGAGGACATAAAGGAAGAAGGTGGGGGTAACAAAGAACCACCGCGAGAGTTCTGGGTTGATGAACCCGAGATGGGCCTGGAGAACGTGCAGTGGGTAGTTGTAGACGAGGCGGACGTCCTGTTTGGTGCGTATTCGACTTGAGCTATACACACGTTTACTGACATCCTGCAGATCCGGACTTCCAAGAATCCACTCGTATGCTTCTTGCGGATATCGCAGCAGCACGTGGGCAGCCTGTCCCGGTGGTCCCTTCCTCGGCCATATCACCAACTCTGGATTCAGATGCAACGCCCACATCTGCACAGGAAATCTCGTACCCCTTCAACTTCATTCTCACCAGCGCGACAATTCCTACATCTCTTTCTACGTATCTTTCAAACTACCACCCATCCCTCACTCGCCTTGCATCTCCGCGGCTGCATCACCTCCCCCAGACCCTTCGCACAGAACACACCTCATGGACTGGCGGAAACAAGGCCGCAGACATCGAGCGCCGCATCCGTCGCGTATGGGCCGAAGACGCTCTCGTGCATGCAAAGAGCGCAACAGGCCCTGGGCCCGTCAAGCTCTCCAAAGTACTCGTCTTCTGCAACAAGCGCAGCAAAGTTGAGCAACTCGCCGCCTTCCTCGACGGGCGTGGCATCAAATGCGTCGCGCTCACCGGTGGTGCAGAAGCGCGCAAGAGAGGCTCAAACCATCACCTCGACGGATTCCTCAAGAAGGATGGGCCTGCACCGTCTGGTCCGGGGTTGTCTGATCCGGCACAGACGCCGCATGTGCTTGTCACTACGTCGCTTCTTTCCCGCGGGCTCGACTTTTCGCCAATGATCAAGCATGTGTTTATCGTCGATGAACCTAGGAATATGATTGATTTCTTGCACCGTGCTGGGCGGGCTGGACGGGCGGGCGAGGCGGGCAAGGTGGTGGTGTTTGGGAGGTCGAAGGGGAGGGGTAGTGGGCGGGCAGAGGAGGTTAAGCAGAGGGTAAGGGCTTTGGTTGGGTAGACAGTGTCGGTGGTGGTGGGTCGTTTTAGATTGGTACGACCACTTCAACTGATATTATGTGATGTGTATAATCAATAGGCGTCTAATAATCCCTACTCACGGTTTTTGCATACTGTTCCTTTTTTTGTGGGGGCAGACCATCACACATACGCGGAGCTAACCCGGTTGCTACGGAAGTCTGCGCAGGTGAAAAAATACACGAAGAATTTGCTGCTCGAGAGCGCGGTGAGAGCAGTTGCGTCATGTCCATAAACCGTGAGTATCCTTCCTTAAAATATTTGCACCCTGCAGCTGCGCAGCACTGACTAGCCCCTCCAACACAACACACCCGAAATATTTCGTGAGTTTATTCATATTCACGGTCACTTTACACATCCTCATCAGGGCTCCCATTGACAGCCCGTATCTCCCTTCGTCGCAGAAGGTAATTCTTGGCGCCGCCAAGTTTATGGATCTTGAAATAGTTCATATTTCCGCTGAATGCAAAATAGACGCAAAGCTCCTCTTTAAACTTCGCCATCTCTGTGTTGAGACGTCTTAGGAAGAGCTAACGACTGTCTTCCTTGTTTCAAGGTCTGACTGCGGGAGACTAGGTTGGACAAGCGACAGTGAGAATTTTCGAGAGTCTTCCAGAATGAGTTGTTCATCACGAAATATCAACACGAGGACGGGCCAAGTGGTAGATTTTCCCGCTCGTTTGATTCTAACATATCATATTTCTGAGTCCCTGCCCTGGTCTTCGCGAAACAACTTAGGGTCGGTGAACAGCGGTAAACTGGACATATGCTAATTTTTGATATGTCGCGTTCCGGAGAGCTGTCATGAGCTGTCATGTTACGCTGATTAGTCTAAGGTACAATTAATGACGACTCGGACTCTGCCACTGATCATGATCGATCTCGGAGTACATGTGAATCTCAGCTCGCGTGGCATGCGGCAGGCTGCGCGGTCTGAAAGGTTCGAACTAGATAACGTTCACCGTCTCCGAGCTAATAGCATGACTCGTTGCGATCAACTTCATATATTTTATCGCGACCGCGATTCTCCGCGTTGTGTGGCGAAAACGCCTAAGCACAAAAATATCGCCTGTGAACACGGAGGTCTTTACTGCATACTACGTGCCTGAGCATTAGCTTTTAAGCTAGTCAGCTTCTCATTGATACTCTTTCCTGGGACCTGGGACCTGTTAGGTGTTTCGATGCCCACAGCACTCTGTGGTGGGAAGAATACAGTAGTCAGGAGCGGCACGTTTCTTTAATGCACTATCCCTGAAAAGCACTCTGGAGAAAGTAAGTAACTTTCTGAGCCTATCAGGTCTGGGCCCTAACTACTGCCAATGGTTACCATGTCGTATGTGTCAGGCTGAGCGACCCAAGCCGAAGTCCAAGCCTCACACCCTCGGCGCATTTGATCTGGTATTATGCAGTCTCCCGGTTGAATATTGTCTTACATGCATTTGTGCCAAGACAGACACGGTAAGAGCTTGTCAACTACAGAGCCGAAGTACGAGGTCGCCGTACACTTACTTGTGATCCTTTTGTCTCGCAGGCATTTCATTTCGCGACCACGTGTGGTGCTGTCGCATGCATTTGGATCCCTGATCAATCACGACTCGGAGTCAGTGGGTGTGTTAGTATTTCCTTCAACCTACTCACGCGAAATGTGCATATACTCACGATCCCAATTGTACGGGAATGGCGCCGCCGCTATTGTCAAACTATCGTAACAGTCGTGCACCCGCCGCGTTTCTCGGTGCGCAGTCTATATTTTCATCTTTGATTTGAAAATGGACTCGGTCACCTGCAGCGTGCGTACGCAGTGTTCCGACATGATGCCCGAATTTACGTTGTTTGCAGTTGAAGTTTAATCTGTATCTGGAACCTACAATAAGTATCGGGGCCGCCGGTACCAACTTGGATGTCGTTTACTCAAGCACTACCCTGGCTCTTCATCTCCCTGAATAACATATCGAAAAAATTCGAGGTCAAGAAGCGAGAAGCCTAACTATCTACTGTCTTCGCCCCTTGTGATTGCCGAATACATTCCCACCTGTCCGCAATAAGTATCGCGTCCCTTTCCTCCCAGTTACGAACTCCCTGGTTTCTCGCTACGGACATCTAGCCCGACGGTCTTCTATTGACATACTCTACCTCGTGGAGGCTTACGCGTATATATATGTACCGCACCCCATATTACTCCTCCCCATCGCCACCTGGCTGGCTGGCAGCCATTCTCATTGGCCCATCCAGAGCTGTACGTTACGAACTCTTTACATGTTCGGATATGTATGGTTCGAAGAACATTTTAAGGGAACTGCGGGCCCTGTCTAACTCGGTTTCGTCAGGAAGAGGTCGCCAATTGGTGGCCTTCGGTAGTATAAAGACATGTCCGATGTCCAAAAACCGCCATATTCAAGGAAGCCTCCACCGCCTTTGTCTCAGATATGGATACATTGACTCAACCCCCGGGGTTTTCATCGTCATACCTCTGGGAGCAGGGGGATCCAGATGTTGACGTTAGGTGAGAAGACTGTCATTTCTCCGAATCTAGCCCTCATGTCTGTATCCAGTCCTTATGACGGGCTGTTCGCAAGCACTGGTGATTTAACTCCTCCGGGGTTCTATTATCCTCCGCCCATGTGCGTGTTGCTCGCGAGTCAGTGACCTTCGTGCTCATGTGTGTTCCAGGGATATGGCGTACGGTCATGGAAGTTCGCAGGATAATTTCAACGAGCCACCCCTGATCGACGTCCGGGCTTGGGAAACCTTGTCAAACCAGCCCTCGGAGGGCTTCCCCTGTAGCTCACATTTAGCATCCGATCATGAGCAGTACAGCTTTCTGATGCACGCAGGCCGTGAATACCCTGATTCCGATCTACCTATAGTGGGAGACCCCATACACGGATCTCAAAGCGGGTGGACGACAACCCCAGTTGATGCTCACTGGCATCCGCCCACGCCGTTCGTCCCGGGCCTCCCACCTCCATCAGTGCCCCTACAAACTCATGTCCCCCTTTCTTTCGATGGCCGAGATCTTCATGACGAACATATGACGCCCGATGAGATTTATCGTTGCCCGCTGCTGTCCAGCGATGGAACGTGCTGCGATGCATCGATTCCTTGTAATGAAGCCTCCATCACGACGCATCTGCGCAGCAGCCACGCGCTACGTGCCAAGCGCCTCGACGTTATCAATTGTCTGTGGCCCGGATGCTGCAGTTACATGCAAGCCGCGAGCATTCCGCGTCATATTATCACGCTTCACGTCAGGGCACGTTTCCAATGCTCGTACTGTGGCAAAAGCCTCACGCGAAAAGACGGGAAGACGAAGCACGAAAAGATCTGTCTTGGAAAACCGTGATGCAGTTTCATTTTCTTGGTTATTGATCATACATCTCAATCTGCTTGTGTAATGCTTTCTCTTGCATACTAATTTTAAAAGGGCTTCTCAATTTTACACTACGCAGCTTGTCAAACCGTGATGCAGTTTTATTTTCTTCAGGTTGTTGATCATACGTCTCAATCTACTTTCTGCAATGTTTCACCTTAACATAGATTCCACTTGCATACCGATCTGAAGCTTTTCAATTTTATACTACGCGCCTTGTAGCACATTGAATTTTCATATTCAATCCCCCCGTTGGGCAGGAGTCTGCGACATCCTCTGTGTTCTGAAATTGTCACGCTGATTCTGAATCGAGAGAATCAAGAGAATGGGACAAGAATACAATTTGAGCTGCTACACTGAACTTCTCATAAAGGGCGCGTGCCTTTGGTACTACAAACAGCTATAAGTACTTGGGCTTGTGCTTCAGTACGTAGTTGTGAAAAAGAACGATCATCAAGAAGAAGAAATGACACTTTCGAGCATTTTTCTAGCACAGTGGTAGGGGGAAAAGTACACGATAATCGTGTCGGATCGTCATATCATGGCACAAGTGAATGACGTGAATTCTGTTCATACTATGATGGACGTCAGCTGGACATTGGAGATATTGCAGTTCGCTGAGTGCACCATTGAAAAACACACTTTAATCACGTGATTCATTTGATGAGTTCTGTCGGTTTTCTTTCTTTCGTTCATCATGTACTTATTTATAGATAGATGATAACTGTCCAAGCTGCCTCTCTGCCTCTTCATTCGCCTCGTTTCATGATTAGCGCGTCAGATGTGACCCAGCTGTTGTGTATCCACTTGCTGTCGTGGTAGCACTCATACCACACAGGTTCACCAAAAAACCAGAGCCTCTGACTCTTGGTGCAACGGATACCCTGAAATTTACGTTCCAAATTACGGAGAACGACAACGGTAAGGTGTCCAACCGCAGCAAACGTTCCTCTGATTCTATGACAGTGTCAGGCAAGGAGGGCATCCAGCCTGTCAGGGTAACTCCTGGAGGAAAGGCCAAGTTTTGAACTGGTGTTTTTCATTAGTTCCGCTGCTGTGTGAAACGCCCTCGACTTAATCAACATAGTCTGCCCACCTGTGACCTGCATCCATCCCCACAACTACGCATGATTCTCTTGAGGTCTCGTTCATGCTGGGCTCCTTCGTGCATGCACCTGAAAAATACGATCTCTTCGACCTCTCCATACCAACATCCCAAACTCCCACTGAACACTCGGATGAAGCCTCATTCCACATCCTCCCTGTCATCAAGCATACCTTCCGCCCCGACCAAAGATCACCTCCTCGGTTGATCTCTGCCGTGTTCGCAGCGGCTGTACTGTAGCCTTGCCTCGTTGATTAGACTGATGCGTTTTCCGTGCTGGAACATCACTTGGTTGGCTGGACGAATTGCGCTATATCAGTGGAGCAAAATTAACTTCAGGGTTTACCACCTCTTCGCTCCTAGCATCGTGCCTTTCACCGCCCTCCTTGGTGGCCTTTGAAGTGCTACTTGGGGTAGATTTCAAGCGGTTCTGAACAGGGGTATCTTTGCCATTCCCACCGTATTCGCCGGTAGCAGGCTCTGTTTGCGACTGGAGAATGGAGAGCAGGTCGGAAATGAAGGTTGCATACTTGTGACTTTGTGTCGTCTCATTCTCAGCACTCCTGATACTTGTTGTGCTTCCTGCCTTTACTTCATCCAGACTGTGACCGCCGTTGAACAAAACCACTAAGCTCCTTCTCCGTGTTTGACGGCGCGCTAATCCCTTCCTCCCTTCTCCTGCAGTCCATCTACAGGTCTATAGCGGCCAACGCTACAAGAGCGGGTGCCGGTTATATTGCATGTACTGTCGACATCAGGCGTTGCCCCAAGACGACAATCAACTAGATTCAAAAACAAACAAAAAAGTGTGTGCCGGACCAACGCAAAGACAGTCCCAGCAGAGAGAGACGGAGCCAAAGGCAATTATTTTGTGGCACGTCCGTCACTATCTCCCATTCCAGTCATTCACACATCACGCAGGTTATATCGCTGACCATGTATCCGATCGCCGCCGCCGTTATCTCGTAGATTCTGCCATTGGCGACAAGCGCTGAGTTTAATACTCTTGGACGAGAGCTACAAAGACTCGACCGTCATTGTGTTGAACTACCACAGGACAGCCTTACTGGCTTGCCTTCGTTCTCTTGGTCATTCTCTGCCGACGCGGCTTCATTTCTATAGCAAGGTACAGCCCAGTAGATGGACGATTCCACGTACTGCAAAACCTTCGCTACTGCACTCTACTGACCCCTCCCTCAACTCAAACGCATATTTCGCATCGACGAATGAAGACTCCGTCACCCGTGTGGACAAGACTGTCCATGGACATGGAACTCTCCCGATCAAGGGTTCGTGTCATTGTATCATCATCATAAGGTCTTCATTGATATTGGTCAGCTAGGTCCTTGGTTTTGTATTCGCACATCATTCGTAGGCAAACCCGCCGTCTTCTCAAGTTTTCATGGTGATACTTTTTATTTTCTAGCACGACGCCATTTAGAGAAGTTCTCGTGCTCTGTCGAGATGAACACTGAACTCCGCTCGTTTGAGCAGTCGGATGAGGGCGTTGCAGCTGTTCTCCCGAAGAACGGCATATCGGAGCCCTTCGATACCAAGTGGACAATCGGAAAGTGAGGCGTTGAACTCACCAGAATGCATCAGACTGGTCGTGCGCAAACAGCTGGAGCTCATGTGTTTGGGTGAGACTAGAGACGATACCCGGACTGTGACTGGGGATATCTGTGTGAAGGGTGTCGGTCTTGATAGAGTGGTGCATCTGTTTTCTATTTCTTGGAAAACCACTCCTCATCCGGTCAAAGTATTATCACCGGTTGGAAACGTCAATGAGCGAGCGTATGTGCAGTATTTTATTTAGAGACTTCGACATGGCAAGAGCAGGGGTTCACCAGCCCGATCTGATTCCCTCGTTCATGCCGGTCACATTCAGTACATACACGAATCCGACAATACAGAAAAGATACCCAACTATCCAAA
>NW_024538094.1:0-13620 GCF_016628075.1 Suillus paluster
CGGGAGTATATGCAGAAGGGGGACAAAAGAGTTGCGAAGTTCATGCCTAGATACGACGGTCCATACGTCATTCTGGACGCACACCCAGGAAGCTCAACATACACACTTGATTTACCAAACTCCCCAAACATATTCCCAACCTTCCACGCCAGCCAATTGCGCCCGTACCACGCGAACGACCCCATTCTTTTCCCTACACGCGAACATCCGCGACCTGGACCCGTGGTGACGGAGAACGGACAACTAGAAACCTTCATCGATAGAATCATCGACGAACGAAAGGTCGGAAGGGGAAAGAAGTACCTCGTACGTTGGGTTGGCTTTGGCGAAGAAGATGACGAGTGGCTGCCGAGGAGGGACTTGGAAGACTGCGAGGCTCTGGACAATTGGGAGAAGGGACGTTCTCAAGGATAGTGGGGAAGGGTGTAAGCATGCGCTTACTTTCATGTGATTAACGCGCCCTTCGTTGATTGGACACCGTGCCATAATTGTCGGTGTTTGGCTGCTAACGCTCATTCAGTATATATAGCTCACCGCTGATGTATCGATATCTTATCTCTTACCGTATCACCGAATCCCATACGCTCATCCACGTTACCGCTGTCTGATTGTCCGCTAGTGTTGATCGTCTACTGTGACGACCTTCCACTGACGACGACTTGAAGATTAGTACCTGTACTTCTGTATTCGCTACCGTCCGTTGCATCTGCATGATTGCAGTTAGAAGTTTGTCTGAGCGTCTTAGAACTTTAAGGGGTATTCTCCGGTATTTGTGTGGATAAGGGAAGACGGAAGGAGTTGAAACGAAGACGCGACGCGTATTTGTGCATATGCGAGATAATCACGTGACTCAGAACCTTGCCAACTGAGAATGCAGAGATTAGGGTACGGACGATAAGTCATCCAACTGTTATTAACCTATGTTAAAAATCAAGTAGGATGCGTAGGGTTATTAACAAGCATGTTATTAACATGTTATTAACAGTCACGTGACCTAAAATTTGAAAATTTCGCTACAGCTACTACCAAAATTCGTCCCACTCGTTGTCCATGCCTTCTAGGTCAGCATCATCCTCCGTAGCATCACCTTGAGTGCTACACAGGCCGTTGATAGGACTTTCCTCGTGTTCATCAGACAAGGCCTTGGTGACAATTAGTGCGTGAAGGTTTGCATCTGCTTCAATGTCGAAGGCTGAATCCTCCGCCGGTTTAGCCGCTAGTGTCTCATCGAGCCAAGTGCCTTCTTCGTCTTCAAGGATTTCTTCCTGCTCATCTGTGCCCACAGATAGATAGCTGCCAGTGGTTTCGTGGCTTCGACGAGCAGCTGATTGTTTGGGTGAGGAAATGATGGAGTCAAGATCACAGAATGAAATGTCTGGATGCCGTCGTTCAACCATTTTCTAAGGGGCATGAGTTATCAATACAGGCCACTGAATAAGACACTGACCTTTGGATCATACATATGCCATTGTCGAATCTGAGTCATGTCCACCAACGTCCGGACATGTTGACGGTTCCTGGCTGGTGTATTCATCCTCGTGAATACCGACATTGTTCGTTCCTCGGGCACAGATGAGGGCTTTATTGAATAAATTTTTTCTGCGATACACTGGAGATAAAGCTTGAGTTATGAGTAGTCAGGACTGGCTGAAACTCACAGCAAGTATGGAGCCTTCAGGTATCTTCGTCAAGTGAGTCCAGTATGAGAGGACGTCCTGACCAGCATCCATCATTGTGTCAAAAGGGTATTGTCCTTTCACATAGCACTCGAACTGGCGAACGAAAGCTTCACGAACATCAGCAGCTGTTTGTCCTTTGAGTGTGGGGTTGTGCTGGGACTCATTAGGTTGATGTTTGGTGAGGAAGGCTTCCGCCTGTCGCCAGTTGCTTTGGACGTCCAAGAGAGTATAGGCTTGGTGCCAAAACGTCAGAATCCAGAATGGAAAAGGTTGTTCGATGTCGGCATGGGCATAGATAATAGACCGGCTACCACCCGATATTGCATGTTGCACCCCTTCTAGGAGCTTGTGCAGAACCGCAAGCTGGGGAAGCGGCTGCGTGCGGAGATAATCGAGATATAAGCTGTCCTCAGGTGGGGAGTCAGTGCTAAAGTATTTGCACAATGGCGGAGCAGTGGTAATTGAAGCTGATGGGAGTGAGAATTGAAGGAATGACGAGACAGACAGATTCTTGTCTGGGAGAATAATAGATTGCACTGATACAGGAATAATGAGAATATCATCTGAGGCTTTTGTGTCGACGATGTCAGCCATTTCGAGTGCTCGACTGGTGCAAGAGGGAGGGAAAACAAGTTGAAAACTTCATTGCGAGACACTCGAGTCCCATGTCAGACAACAGCTTGCTTCTCTGCAAGATTTGCGTTGCAAACTTCTAAGTCAATGATCTGCGAGGAACAGCAGAAGGTCGGAAGGCGACTCACAAAGACTATGGGGGTCAATAGACTTATTAGCACCATGTCACCCCCCCACGGCCGTGTGCCTGTTATTAACATGTTAATAACATGTTAATAACACACCTTTCTTAGCAGTGTTATTAACAACCCACTTTTCGTCCGTACCCTAGCAGAGATCGATCACTTAGTAGCAGTATTATCGACAGTCGTGAATGGTAGAGGATAATATGTCAATGATGAAGCTGCATGGTTGGGAACACTCAAGATTAGTGATTCGACAGTGCTAAAAATGTTTCATCAATCAAAGACGATGCTATATCAAACTATCAGACTCGCAACTTTCTTGGCCTTGTCGAAAACAAAGAACTAACATTCGGTATGAAGTTTGAATATTATGTTTGTCCCGTGCCAATAAGACTCGTAATCCGTGTGTCAAACCCCTCGCTGCGAACTGGCATCTCCGGAGTGTGAAATGGGTTCTTCATGACAGCGTCTGCGTAGGCCTCGTACACTCTCTGGAGAACCGATTCCGCTGTTGTCTCTGCCAAGGATGTGAGGAGGACGAATTTCGTTCCTGTAAATTCCATGTAAGAGGGCTATCCGTGAGAGCAGAGACCAATCACCTGTCGCGGTCAACAAGATGGTCATCTTAAACGACTCCGCTTCGATGACCTGTGCACCTGAGCTCGAACCAGTGGGAGACAAGCGACTTGTAATAGCGTGAATGCCATGCAGAGTGCCAGCGAGGACTAAGTACTCGTTTGAGGTGAGCTGAGCGAGGCCATCTGAGAAGGACTCGGTCATGAACAAGGCATTCTGGAACTCTTATTCGTTATGAAGAACCTGCGAAATTGCGCTGGTAGACCAGGCCACCAGCTTTGTTAATGACCTTTTACACCATGTTTGAGTAGCTGTTTTGGATAATTGCTTGAAGGGAAACTCACCCATAGGCTGAAAATTGCCATAGGCGTGAAGGAGAGAAAGTGGCAGTGACCGTTGACGTGGTTTGTCGTGTTCCAAGTCGATCTATCCCCTCTCCTGTTGGGCTCAATGAAACTTCGACCACACTGCCAGTCTTCATTTCTGAGCTTGCTGCTATCGTTTTTATCGTGGTGCACGCTCACGATACAAGGCTCGACGCTTGGGCAACGTGATTTCACCCAGTTGACCACCGAACAAATTTTGGCTCTAGCAGATGCCGCGGACCCAGTCGCAAACGTAGACACCAACAATCCCACTTCTCATCTTTCTAAGATCCTCATACCGCGTGCTGGTATGTCTCTCTACTTCCCAAGTTAAACGTCAGGACTGAGCCAAGTACTTGTAAAAGTCGGAAGTGAAAATATAACTTTCGTTCGTGAATACATCTTGTCCTCTTTGAAGGTTTTGGATTGGCATGTCGAAGAGGACACCTTTACCGACAATACTCCATATGGCCCCCGTTCATTCACCAACATCATTGCGACAAAAGACCCAGCCGCCTCGCGCCGTGTCATATTGTCTGCGCACTATGACAGCAAGTTCTTCCCCAACTACCCAGATAATCAGGTGCTTAGCAAAGTTTTCAATTGTAGTCTACTACCAGAGAAGCTGCGTACTAAGCCAATCAGTTCCTAGGTGCGACAGATTCCGCAGCACCATGCGCTATGATGCTCGACCTAGCAGAGACCTTGAACCCCCTTCTCGACCAGCGCAAACAACGTCTCGAGGATGGATATGAAGATGATGAAGATGTGGCAGATACAACCCTTCAACTTGTGTTCTTTGATGGCGAGGAAGCCTTCAAAGATTGGACTGACACAGACTCTGTTTATGGGGCTAGGTCAGCCATTCCTTTAAGCATGACGTGACAACTAAACCATGGGCGTACTTCCATCTAGACATCTCGCGAACAAATGGTCAACAACTTACATAGCACCTAATTCTAAACGGCGGCTGCTTGGGCATGCAAGTTTGACAGAGTTATCGACTATAGAGCACATCATCCTCCTCGATCTCCTCGGTGCCCCGAACCCGACAATACGGTCTTATTTCATTGACACGGCTTGGTTATTTGATGCCATGATTTCCGCAGAAACTCGACTCAAGGATGCCGGTGCTCTTGATGCATCCGAAACGTCTTCAAACTTCCGCAGTTTCTTCTTACCTCGAACAGGGTCTGGGAACCAATACAGCTACGGCTACATCGGAGATGATCACGTACCCTTTCTACACAAAGGCGTCAACATTCTTCATATTATTGCATATCCTTTCCCGCGTGTCTGGCACACTCTTGGGGTTCGTTGTCGTTCTCATGGTCGTTTTTTTACTGTTGACCCGACATTCTCTAGGATGATGCCTCAGCACTTGACCTATTAACCATGCGCCGATGGAACATGATACTACGCGTGTTCATGTCCGAATACCTGAATCTTCGACCTGAAATATCGCAACCGTCCCCTAAGCACGATCGCCTCCATCGTTCTGCCAGTGAATTGGTGAGATTTATTCTAGTTATCGATGTCTCACACTCAGTAAAACCATGGAGCCCAGTGACCTTGCGATAAGAACAGGTTGACCGACTAAGACCAGTCACTTGATTCATCAGGAGACGAGGAAAACACGTGCGAATTTCAGAGAGAGGGAACATAGACTGCGAACGTAACTGGAAAGCACTCGGAAAAATATTTACCGCCCAAGGACGAGTGCTTTGTAATGTTTCACGAGTTCGGAGGCATCCATGGCGAGCTGTGGGTGGGTTGCACGTTAAGCTCCGTTACTCCTCGAGAGAATACATCAGTCTCAGACCTTCTGCTTTTCTCGTGCATCATCAAGGCGTGCCTTTGCCTTCTCCATCAGCCTCTTTCGTGATTTGCGCATGTCTACTTCCCATGCTTCCACTGTGCATAATTATTGATCATGCTGGGTATATGCGCTGTGAATACGCTAGGACTCACCCGTAGTCTTCATCGTATCCTCAGTTTGTATGCGCTGGTGAACGACTCCGTCGAGTAACGGTGAGTAGGCTGCACACAATGCATCAATCTTCTCCTTGGAGACCGTCAATGAAAGATAATGATTCGGTGGCTGTTCTCTTTGAGACGTACCTCATCGACCTTGAGTCGCGCTGGGAGGTCGGAGCGATTTGTTTCGTGTTGCTCCTTCATATAGGCTAGAGTGGTCTGTACCGAATCACTTTCGAATGCGAAGAAGGCTTGTCAGTCGCGCAGGAGAGTGTTGAGCTACTTACATATAGGCATTTGTTTCCTCCACAAGTTTGGCGCTTTCTGTCCGGGCAGCCGCGAACGTGGTTCTGGCCCTTGCTTCTAATGAAAGAGGACAATTATCCTTCTTGCTTGGCATCCTCCTTAGCAAAGTTCAGTGAACGGGATCGCTGGCACACAGAAGATATGACCAAGACCAACACCGCGATCAAAGTGGTCAAAAATTCAAGAGCCCCGATATTATTTCAAGACATACCTGTGGTTATCAGGTTTGTCCTTACACAGGTTAGTGAACGTGACTTTTACAAGCAGGCTGGTGCGAGAAGCGTTGCGGGCTAATTGATTATATCAAGAGAGGCGAAGATTCAGTGCCAACGCCGTAAGTATCTCATTGACGCGATGTTTCTTACCGTTGACTGCTCTAGTATCGATTTTCCGGGGCTGAAGGTAGTGGTTTCGAAGTAATGAACCCGGATCGATAATCATACGGCGTAGACGCGTCTGTGGCAAAGATCACGTGACCTGACAATTACCACCTCTTCTCATTCGAGTTATGCCACTTTCTACCAACTGTCTACTCGTACATATCAGCTGAGCCCATGGCCAAACGTCGTACAATTATACCTTAAGCTGGTGGTAAGGAAATTTCCTGCAGCTTCTCCAGACAGTCCAGCACGACTCCCAACGCAACCAAACCGAAGCTTTGCGCGCCATAAGCCTCTTTTGAATTACTCTTCTCGTGACTGTGCGCCCAAGCAGACCACCCGTTCTCTAAGCCATCCCGCAGATCATCAGGCGACGCGCTCTCCATACTATCCGGTAGCATTCTGCGTCGAATATCGTGAACGAGGACAGAAATGCATTCTCTCATTGCATATGTCCGATTACTTTTCCAACTCTTCTGCGAGCACTTGGCAAGGATAGTTCCGACGACGATCTCATCCTCGCGTAGGCGTGCACCAGGTACCCGTGAGAGTGTATGGCAGGTTGCAACGTAGATGAGTTCATCCAGGTATGCTGAGTATATGCTGTCCATAGAGACCTTGAGTTTCGAAGGTCTCTCGCGACGCTCTAGTTGTCGTTTAACTAAAGGACGAAGTGTAACGGAAATCAGGTCACTCGGTGGCTTCTCTAGCTGCTGAGGATGGTAGGGGGGTATTTCCTCGAGCTGAATGTTACGATATAGGTGGCCCAAGGCGCGGTCTGACTCATAATAATCTGTCGGTCGGGGCGACTCCACCTCTGCTGCATGCCAATCGGGTTTGTATGGGATGAGGTTGCGAGGAATATCTTCCATATCGACCTTCAATCCGTTCTTTGGGTAGTCAACGGCTTGGCTGTGAAGCTCTGCGAGCTTTAAGCATCTCTCATTGAATGTTCCGTTCTATAATATGATGTGAGCTCGAGCTGTGCACAACTTCGATGACACTACACACGCTAGCTTGATCTGCGGAGAATCAGTGGGTGTGTGCGATTCTCGCAGAATAGGAACTTGCCTGCAATGATTATGTGCTTGCTCGAGACTAGCCCCTGTAGCTCACCTCAGCTATCGAACAGCTGTCACTCACCCGGAATTAACGTACCACAACATCTGAGTTGATATATTCCACAACAAAATCACACACGTCGTCAATTGTGCTGGGTTGATCGATCTTGAAAGGCGACCTTGAAGGATAGGACGCTGGATCATGGTGATCCGGGAGGATCAAGAGTGGATGTTGTATAATCTCGTAGAGATCGCTAAAAGATGTGAACAACAGTTCAGGACGGTCGGTGGTGGGAATTCCTTACCCGTCAAGATCACCACCGCCGAGCGAGTTAGCTAAACAAGTTGTGCCTATGGTCGAAGATATAGGTAGACGGAAATATTTCAAACACGCGTCCACCTACCAGTGGATGAGAATACAACTACATTTTTTAGGTGAGCAAAAAGGCAGAGTTTATCAGTTGGAGGTTTTCCGATGGCATATGCTTGCTGAACTAAACCCGAGTTAAATCGCGATACTTTCTGCGATAAGCAGGGACGAACCATCGCCTGGATGTATGACAGGACTCCTCGAGACCATACAAGGACCATGGAGCCATATGGGCTCATTATCCCCTGGTTTTTGAACACACGCTAAGGGGCAGGTAAATGAACAGAGCGAATTGTCAGAAATGAGTCACATACCATATATCTTACCAGGAGCGAGCTTGAAGACGTTCGAGCGGCCTCTTTTCTCGTAAGCAGGTCCTTCATCCGTGACACCCATCAGCATGTAGCTGTTAGGAATTGGAATGCGTGCATCATGTTTGACCGCTCTTAACACGTGATTAATGGCACAGTATCGTATCTGTGCCAAAAAGGGGGGTGTCGATGTTCCGCTGAAGAAGTGTCGGTTTCAATTCCAGACCGAGGGTGTTAAGTTTCCTTAATGCCGATGCCAGTCGGAAGGGTTGAGATAATCCGTGGCTTTCCAAGAGCCTCGCAAAGATATCAACTGAGTCGTGAGCGGTGCGTGCCTCCGCGACGACCTTTCGTTGCAAGTCCATAAAGGTTTCTTTTGAGGCACCTCGGTCTTCTAGAACTGTAATCAAAGGTCTGTACAAGTCGCTTTAGCATCCACATTATGAAACGGATGAAACCCGAAATGAAAGGAACAGAGGAAATAATAAGGACTGCAAATACCTGTTAAGATGAGGAATGTTGGGTTTCACGACGGGACGCGCGATCTCTATCATAGCGTACTCTTGGCCATGATCTTTAAACTTGTTCATGCTTTCTCGCAAACAAATTTGGATTCCCTGGAGTTCCTTGTCGATAGCCACGACACCTTTGTACCCAAGGAATCTGATTTGGTACTGTAATCCTGTTCAGTACAGTACTTTGAAGCGCAAAGTCACTTACAGCCGAAGGTTTCACTGCATACGCACCGCCATCTCGTCGAGCGCTGCGGAGAATTTCCCAGATTTTATCACCAAGTTCCTCGCTGATGGTGCCGACACCGTCAGAAAACGTGACATTGTTTTCCACGATATCAGGCATTTCCGACCACTGTGACCGATGAATTTCGACCGACGGATCTGTCGCCGTAAAAGCTTGCTGAAAGACTATTAGAAAGAAGTTTCGCAGAAACAACCGACTCACGGCCATTCGGGCAGCATACTTCGAAGGGGAAAAAATACACCCGCTGAAGTCCCCCAAGCCACTTCTTATGGTATGTGCGTTCACGGGCCCTTTAGCGGCGTGCTGGAAGGAGCTAACGAACCAAACGGCATGCTCCCTCAAGGCAGATTGGGAGTACGCTAAAAAATCGAAATGTTTGCCCGCCAGCTTAAATCCGTTCTTCAAAAATTCTCCGACACGGTGCCTGACAAAGCTCGCCCCATCTACTTCCCTATCCCAGCGATACTGGAGACGATCCTCGTCACGAAAATCGACTCGAATGAAGTTACCTTCATAGCCTTCATACTCGCGAATAACACGATTCGATTGCATTATGTTAGGCCCTTCGAGGATGAGCCGAGTCGGAGTGACTGTAACATGGTGACAATAAAAACGGCCAGGAGGCGCCTCGGGAGGGATATTGCCGAGCCTCCCCTGCAGCACTTGCTCGAAGCGAGTTTGAATTGTTTGACCTGGAGGACGGCTCGCGGCTCTTATCACAAAAAAAGCGCATGATGGCTGCGGCAGATGGCTGGTGGTGGCGAATCAGTTCATTGATCCACGGGCACAAATCCTCGAGTTCCTTTGTATTTGCAATACCATTCCGAAGAAGGGCCTCGATCTGAAAGGCTACAGGCCAGTTTGAGCTCAATGATTCCAGCCATTTTTGAACCGAGGCCAGTTTTCTGCTCGTGAAGAATTCCTGGCGGGTAGCTTCGATGGAGACGCTGTCGATTGGAGGACGAAGCTCTGCGATTCTACAGAACTGCTTGAACTTGTCCAGATCTCCGGGCTCGGAGAGGATGATGCGTATGTGATGAGCATATGGAGCAATTTGCTCATGCCCTGGATGTAGAGCACCAATGCGATCACGATAATTCTGCGAATCTAACCGCGTGCCGGTAAGGGTTCTGTTGACGTCTTCTCTCTCGATGATCGGCGGTGTGAACAGATCGAAACATATGTCTAGGGAGATTCTACATTCAGATATCCAAGCTACGAGCACCATGCTTACATTGATTACCAAAATCGTAGCCCACAGCCATCTTGTTGATATTGACGAACTTAATGATCAAGCTGTACAACAGTTGTCCCCGCGCCGGATCGCCAACCTGGCCAATTACATGATGTGATTTTTCTATTCAGAATGAAACGCGTGCCAAACCTTTGCACGGATCAGTTTGTGTTCGTATTCGAATTTCAACCACCCAAGCCCAGAATCGACAAGATCGCGCTCCCATTCCACACTGAAGGCACGTGGACCCAACGGTAGAGCATTTTGAGGGCGATAGAACGTTCCTAGAAAATAAGATGATGGTATCCCAGGGCGAAAAGTACATGGGGGAACTTGTAACACACCGATTTGTACTGTGGCGATCCGAAAGTCTGAACTTAATGCATCGATCTTCTCCTGCCGTTTCTGAGCAATATCCGGGTCCACGTACGGAGCCTTTTCGAGGGTGATTTAGGATGTCGTTTGGGATATGCTTGGTTGTAGGTCTGAATTTCAGACGCTTTTTGCCGACCTTGATGGTGATACCATCTTCAACGTCAACAAGCCGACAGAATTTCAGCCCCACGCTCTTAGAGGGTAGTCTGAGTGTCCCAGAACCGCTGTTACGAACGCCTCCACACTCGTTCTTGTCCAGCGTGACTCTAAAATTGATGAGCCGCTGCTGGGCATCGGCATCCGATACAAATGGTCCGGGACACGCATGTAAAACCTCTGCGATCGCTTTCGTGACGTCATATTCAGTCGCTCCAAAATCTACGTTTCGAATAATGAACTCCATGAAAAAAATGAGGGTATGCTTGGGGTAAGAGGGAAGAATGGATGGTCGATCGATAAGAAATGTTGGAAGTTAAGTACGAGTGCTAAATATAGACCTTCTAGATCTAGTCGAAACTAACATTCAGAACCCCAAGCCTTGAAACGCGATTCAAAGGCAAGAAGTAGACTAGCCCGTGATAAATTTCCATGACTAAATCTGAGTAGCATTTGCTACTTGTACGGTATACCTGCAAACGCTTCAGGTCCCAGAGGGATCGTATCAGGTATGCTTCCGACTTACCATTTTGTATCTGAGCAAACAACATGAGCATGTCTAATACATACAAGGGAAAATGACGCACCCGTTGGAACTCATCGTAGGCTGTGCTCCTCACATTTTCATGAGCATTGCGGATGATGCCCATCATCCATTCTGCAGCTTGACGCTCGTTCAACCCGAGCGCAAAACGATCCTTGAGGCGCTTGATGGTGGATTCACCCTTGAACGACGGGAGACCGGTGCCTAGCATGAGCTGGACTGTGCTGACGAGTTGATCTGCATGAGGTCGGATAGCGAGAAAAGCCTTCACTGTGAGATGTTGAAATAGCTCGTAGCCTTGGGAATATCTGCCGCCCATTAGAACTACCATCTCGTGTGTTAACTTGAAGGAGCTAGGTTCAAATTTGACTCCCTGAAAAGCGCAATGCAAGATCAGACAATTGCTAAAGACATCGTCGTCTAACGATAAGCACTCACTCCAGGACGTGAATATGCGTCAAAAATAAAGTAAGCAAGCATCTCAATAATCGTGAAATACAGAACTCATCTATATCAAACAGGAATCCAAAATCTGACACCAAGTTCAACGCCAGTTGCACTCTGATACAACTAAAACTTACCGATGTGCACAATATGCCCTTCGCCATCAATCATAATATTGCCGTTGTGACGATCCTTGATCTGCAAGATATAGCAAGCAACGGAATAAGCGGCCATGGACTGGATGAAATTGAGGCGAGCACGCTGGAACGCGACAGTCTCTTCTCCGCCGTATTTCGAAATAAAAAAGTCAAGCAGGTCATTTACTGTGGCTCTTCCCATCTCATCTCGAGATGTGGCATTCGGAACGACGTCGATGACACCACACTTTAACACTACATAAGCGTGGTCCAGTGTCAATGAAAAGGAAAACGCGCTTACTCCAGCAGCAGTTGCGGTAACCCTGTAAGGGAAGAGATAAAGAGTCAACCCGATACTGGTGAAGATGTTTTTGAACATCGCGATGACTTGCAAGGCCAGCACATCTTGTCGGCAATCATCGCCAACTTTGAAGATAGCCTGTTGCCAAACATCATATTCCTCGCGTTTCTCGAGCGCACCGTCCAAAAGAGACTCTGGATCGGAATCAATAATGATGCGCTCCTTCCTCACTTTGAAGGTAGCCATGAACGGTGCCTTCACAGAAGCTGCAATTAGCGACAGACAGGCGAGAGAGAATCATCTACGTACCTTAGCATGACTTTGAAGCGGTCTCGACCAGACTTCTTATCTATATCAATAACTATACCGTCTGGTTACTGGGGGCAGGTAGACTCCAACATCAACAACTATCTTGATCATCTCTTCATCAATTTTTGCCTGTAAAAAAGATATCACAACCACAATTCAAAAATGTATCTTCGAACGTCTCACCTTTTTTCTCAGGTTTAGACTTTTAATGAAAGGCTTCAGTTTCCCCAGAAATCGAGGTTACTTCCCTGTGAAAAATCCGAATTCCTCGATCATACAAGGCACTGAGCATCAACCAGATACCGAACGACACCATAGCAGTATCTATCTAGAGCGTGTTTCATAGGATCCTCCTAGTCTCGCGTCAGCAGAGCGAAAATGAAAACAAAGATCGAACTCACAATCTCAGCAGCGTCATCCTTGTAGCAATTGGCCTTCATGTTCCATATAATTTGGTGGCAAAAGAGTTGAGACACCTTTGCAGTTTCAAAGGAACTGCGCGATATATCCTAGAACGTGCATTCAGCAACCATACCAGCAGGAGACTACAGATACACACCGAGGTCATCAAACCGAAGAGCCTGAACAACTTGAGGAACAAAAAAGAATGTTAAATCAACAGGATGCTGCTTCAGCACTCGATGGGCATATTGCAGCAAAAGCGGATCATTCCCATGTCGCGGTTCGAAGAAGGTAAGCAGCGATCACAGGCGGAACAGGCTCCCACACAACGATATACTGACAACAACGTGAATTCTCCAATCACAGTAAAACAAATCAGAAATCACCTTCAGCTCTCGTCTCTGTCCACCTCGGAAATGATCCCCGATCAAAAATCGAAGAGCTTCCGGAGTGCCCACTACCTGGCTGGGGTGGTGGAACGCACCAAATTCTCCACCTCAGCATGGGCTGCCGGGCTTTTGAAACGCTCGGTCAGATAGATCGCTATGGCTGGATCTAACCTCCCACACGGTTCGCACTGTACCAGGCCAAGTCGACTATTGAAACCGCATCATTCACCATTCGCAGAGAAATGGAGGTGCTTACTTCAAGCATATGCGCTCTATCAGGCTTTGGGGTCAATGCCCCGTTCGCTTCGTTGCGGGATTGGCCCAGACAGTAAGCTGAATATATTTCTCTACTAGAAGACGGAGCGGCTGGTTGATATCTTGAGGCGCGCAGCATAAAACAGTGTATCAGCTCACGCGGGGAATAGAAGGCTCGTTGTACTCACGGGACGTCTTCGACGCAAACTGATGAGGAGCAAGACTCGAAAGGGACGATAGAATCCTGACTGAGTCAGCCTGGAGATGCACAAGAAACTCGGACAAGACTTTGATATCAGCATCGACTTGCACTCGATTGGCTCCAAGACCACCTAGGCAGCGTAAGCGATCGCAAAATATAATATCGGAATATACTAACTGAGGACGAACAGAAAACCACGATACGCCGCAATACAAACTTTCGCGCAGCATACACTCACAAACAGAATCTAAATGAGAGCTCTTCAACGTCTCCAGTCCGAAAAGAAGGAACGTGTAGCGCAAACTCTCGAGCCAGCGGATGCGTGCTGAA
>NW_024538095.1:0-13615 GCF_016628075.1 Suillus paluster
TTTCGCAATGTCGTCTACTCCTGCGAGCGCAGCAGCCTCTTCACCTCCCCTGTTAAGACCGTGCTCAGGGTAAAGCGGAGTCTGGGGGGCTTGGCTTCAGCTCATACGCTGCGCCCCTTACCCGAGTACGTGCCCCTAATTTCAGGATGTAGTCCGATGTGAGTTCTATGGGTTCCGACAGGACGTCAGAATGGGGATCCTCTGAAGGAGGACCGTCGGACTACTAGGTGAGCGCAGGAAAGTTGGGCAGGGGTTCTGCCCGACAGGAGAGAGGCGGGGGACTACTGGGGTCGGAACCCACAGTAGGAACGGAGTGGGAGGAACTGCTCGGATGAAGTCTGAGGCAGAGCGGAACGGAGGGGGCGGATATGAGGGAGTGCAGGGATCAGATCTGATGCACAGGAAAGTGCAGCCGATGCACAGGGAGTCAGATGAGCGGAGGAATGGGGGGACGGAGGAACAGTGGAACCCGCAGGGTAGCAGAACCCACAGAGTAGTGGAACTCGCGGAATAGCAGAAACCGCGGAATAGCAGAACCAGCGGAACCAGTGGGATGGAGGAATGGGGAAGCGGGGAAGCAGAGGGTCGGAGGATCAGAGGACAGCCGACCTAGGGAGTCAATCCCCTAGGCCGGGGAACAGGAGTTTTGACTTAGGAAAGACTTTTAAGTCAAAGGACAGAAGAGCAGGGCTTAGAAAAGGTAATATTCAGACTGAGTATCTACAGACAAAGGTACATAGGTTTATATACTCTAAGTAAGGAGCGTAGCATAGCAGAAGGCTATGTGCTGAGTGTACAGGATTACAATGGGATGACTGAGACATATGAGAATGAGGCTCGGAGAAAAGTATGTACATGATGGATCAGACTCGCTAGGGTATAGGGATTACTGGGGATCCGAAAAGCGGAACTATAATACTAAACGGGGATAGGACCAGTTGAGTGGTTCCTAGTATAGGAGTGGACCGGTGAGGCGATCGGACGGACTAATGGTCGGGCAGGTCAATACAAGTGGAACTGAAGGATCCGAGTGGGGAGGAAAAGCAGAGGGAGTAGGAGTAGGATCAGGCGGACCGATAGGGCGGAGGAGCGGAACCACAGATAGGGTCGGATGGAAGGGGTATGGTGTCAGAGGACATAGGGGTAATGTCAGAAAAGCGGAACAGAGTCGGATGGAGGTAGCAGGGCTAATCCTGCTGAGATGCACTTTGTGCATTGTTGGGGAAGGAGGAATGAAGCGGATGGGGAAACAGGGGGTTGGGCCAGCAGTGGGGATGCTCATAGGAGGTACTGGGGGTACTCAGATCCGGTATATGACACCTGTTGAGAAGACTTCAAAGCCAGCCTTCGCAATGACTTCATTGGTGACGGCTCCGAATTTGTTGTCCTCGATGAAACTAGCAAGGATGAGCACACCTATGCACGGTGTTATGGACAAGCACACAGTGGACAATATGCACACCTTACCGATGTCTTCATTCGAGGAGACCACTACTCGCTGCATGCTGTGATGACAATTCATGACTACCTTGTTGCATGTATTGTTGAAGGTTCACAAGTTTTTTGGAATTGCCCTTTTTCCCTTTGGCCATGGATAATATTGGTATAAAGACGCGTAGTAAACACAGTAGAAGGGATGAAAAATGCCTCAGAGATGCTGCAGGGAAGACAGGAAGTCCCTCTGTGATCAAGAACACCATTTCTCATTTATTTCCTTTTTGGTCGTGCGCGCGAAAATTATGCAATTATCATTACTTTCGGAAACAGCTGTAATTATACAACAGAAGAGTACATGTGACATAAGTTGATTCATTGAACTTACCCAGTGCACTCCAAAGTCTTCTCTCTACCAATGTTTTTGTAGTAGTTATTGCAGGTGGGTGAATCAATAGAAGATAAGGTAGAACAGTTCCAACTTCCTGTCCATCGTTCAAACGTGTCCTCACTCATTTGACTTAGGAATTCAGAGAACATTTCATTCGGGTCGAAACACCTCCTGGAAAATTTGTTCACTTACTCTAAACTCCCAGGAGCACAGATGGACAGGAAACGTATGTGCTTGCATTCCAAGCAGCTATACGAGCTTTCAAGATGTAGCAAGAAACGCGTACGTGTGGAGGATTCAGACAATGATACGCCTCCTGGGTGTGGGGGAGAATGGCCCGCATCTGATGTTTCCTCGACCTACATTAGTCACTGGTGTGACTTTGGAGGATTATCAGTTGGAGGGAGTGGAGTGGATAGTTAGTTTAGATAAGAATGGATTTTTGGGTGTTCTTGGTGAGTTCTTGATTTCTGATCAACGTGTTTGGGATTCTTAAGTACATGCTGTAGTGGAGTAGATGGGTCTAGGCATAGTAATATCACTGATTTTGCTTTTGGATTTTGCCATTTGACGACATATTCAGACTGTAAACAATCGCATTTGACGCACACTATGTGGCCTTGGCCATCACCAATCATTCCTTATTGTCTGCCCCTTGAGCATCCTTCACAACTGGATCGAGGAATTCAACATATTTGCACTGCTGTAAGTCTCCTACTCATATCCCCCTTCCTTCGAATAATGCTCACTTCATAACCCATTGATGAAGTCGGGATGTTCAGGAAGCAACTCAGTCGAAAGGGAAAGTGCCTGCTCATAAGGCCCCTGCACCAAAGTGGACAGTCAAAGGCACACCCGCCAAGAGGCGCAAAACAGACTCCGATGGGGAGGACAATTCACAGGCATGAAGACAACAAATACACTTCTGAAATTGAAATTGATGCCCATATACCCACCACAAGCAATGCCCTCCCTCCACAGACCCACACTTCTTTCCCGGTCGTTGTCACCACCTACAAAATTATTATCAAAGACCGTGTACATCTTGGGGTTATATGTTATGTTGTCATAGATGAGGGACATAGGTTGAAGAATCTTGATTGCAAGCTTATACAGGAAATTAAAAAATACCCAAGTGCTGGTCAGATGATCCTGACTGAAACACTGCTATGTGAGCTGCATTAGCATGGTGATTTCAAAGTTGCTCATGTTCTACAGAATAATTGTAGTCTCTGTTGAATTTTATATGACCTGACATTTTTGACGATCTGGATACGTTTGAGGAATAGTTTATCATCACTTTTCTCACAACATTGGGACTTGGGGCTTATGGTAGAGTACTAGTTAGGTTCAACCTCAGAACCATGCAGTCTCACCTCTCTCAGGAACAGTCGTCTGAACTGATTGGCACCCTTCACAGTATCTTGGTGCCGCTCCTCTGACGACTCAATGCAGATGTCAAGGGCTTTCTCTCACTGAAGAAGGAATACATCCTATAAGCTCCCCTTCATATGGCCAACACAATTTATATGATAACTTTTTGGACGGGTCATTACCTAGTTTCCTCCTTGGCATCTCCAAAGAAGCACCAACTGTGAAAGTCGACACAATTGACTTGGATGCACCAATAAAGCTTCGGAAGCAGTGGCGGTGTGATTCTGATGGTGATGATGACAAGTACTTTGAGATGCTCGAGATGGGGGAGTGGCTAAGGTGAAGGGGCTGAAGGAAGATGTTTTTGAGCTGGGGAAACAGCATCAGCAGCTTGTGCCTCGTCTGTGTTTTTTTATGGGTTTCACTGCTTTTATCAATTAACAACCGAACTTCGGGAAACAGATCAATTATACGAAGCTTCAGAACAATGTGATGCCGCTTCACAAAGTCCACTCACACCCATACTTGTTCAACTGGACAGTCATACCTGGGATGCAAGAGCTTGTGCTTCATGAACAACGGGTGGATGTGATGGCAAGATGATGCTCCTTGACCGACTGGTGGGAAAGCTGTTCCGCAGAAAATACAAGGTCTTGTTGTTCAGCAAATTTACTGCTATGTTGGACATGCTTGAGGTCCATCTGTCCTTTTTATTTGCTTTGTCTTATTCAACCCCTTGTTACAGGACTGTGCTACTGAACCAAAAGGCTGGTCAATATGGCACATTGATGGATCAACAGCCCCCCTGGAACACCGTGAACAAATGAAAAAAAATTCCAACAATCCTCCTTCCCCAACACCATGCAGCTCTTCCTCCACGCGGGCGGGCTAGGCATCAACTCAACAGCAGCAGACACCGTCATCTTCTACAACCAAGACTGGAATCCCTCGTATAGCTGGGAGCTGCTGGGCGTTGTGGGTACAACTATTCTGCTGGGTGCAGAAAGTGTTGGGTCTTGCTGCCTGCTGCTATACCTGCAATGAGGTGCATTCAACCCTAGAGGGTTTCTGGACTAGAGCTAGGTAGTGCTCAGAGAGAAAAGTGAATCAAAAGAGCACTGCTCATGGTGGTGGCTCAAGAAGATTGATTGTTTACATAAGCAGTAAAATGCGTACATAAACTAAGTAAAAACCATCAATACAAGCCCAGAGTAACATAACTCCCCACACCTCATGGGGGCTTTAGATCATGACTGTCCCCAGTCATCAACACATGCAAACCAAAACTAAAAAGAACCTGAAGATACTAGCCTGAGGATCCCCAGCACTTGTTTCCATGGACCATATGTCAACATGGACTGCATCAGTACTGGGACTATAACAGGCTAAAAGATAAACGGGGGTACCCGGCACCTATGCATTGGTACTGGGGGAACGGCTAAACAGATGAAAACGACTAAAACGCGATAATGGCTGCACGGATGACGATGGGGAGTAGACAGAAAGAAAGCGGCGAATGAGGGCTTCGAAATGAGTATAGGGTTGACTAGGAATGGTGTAGGAATGGGCGAGATATGAAGGAAATGGTAGAAAATGCGATAAAGCACAAGAATGCGGATAGCAAGTGAAGATGCGGACATATCGAGAAGCGGATCGGATGGATGGATTGGAGCGATGAATGCGGTCCGAATGAGTATAGGGTTTATGGAGTTCAGCGAAGGAATGGGCGAGGTATAAATGAATTGGTGGAAGGGGCGATAAAATGCGAAGGTCGACAAAACATGCGATTAGCGAGGGAACGGCTGAGCGGATCAGGAAACGGAGTATCAGGATCGAGAGCTCTTGCCGAGGGCTTCAAAACGAGTATTGGGCTGATAGGGTTCCAATGAGGAATGGGCTGGTGAAACCGGAAGAATGTGTAGAGGTGCAATGTGGGAGGAGGAGGAGGCTGTTGGGCAACAACCACCAGGCTGATCAGGAAAATGAATGAGGCGATGGATAGAGTCACTGAAGGGTAGTAAGTGACCAAAAGCGCGACAGGTGACAGGCCTTGGATCTCCCAAGATCAGCTTATCTCTCCTCAACCTCTCAAAAACACGAAAACCTGATATCTCTACAACTACTTTTCCAAATTGGATGACCTAGGGCTCAAAATGACGGCCTGAATGAGGGGAATATGATCCTTGAAAAGCGAGAAATCCGCTTGAAAGACGCGTGGGAAAATCGCTTATCTGTGCGGTGGGGGGAGGAGAAGATGCTGAAAACTGGGGGAATATGGGAGAAGCTGATAAGGAATGACTGTGGTAGGTTAAAGAATGAGCACTGGTAAGCCTAGAACAAGAAACCCTTGCAGTGAGCTCCAGTTGTGGGTGAGGAAAATAGACTCTGGGGTGATTCAGAAGTCTAATAAGGGTGCGAGACTAATACTCGTCCCGAGGGGATTGCTACTGGGTAGCGGGTCCTCAAATAAGTGCAAGGAAAGCAAAGACTAGACTCTGTCTAGTGACCCGAAGGGTTCCGGTCCTTACTAGGACTGGGAACACAAAGATGCAGAGGGTTCCCGACAAGCGGAACTAATGCGTGACGAGCGGAACTAACAGAACTAACGCGGAACAAACAGAACAAACAGGGAACAAACGGAGGGAAAAGAAACTACGAGCCTGTAGGAGGATGATTGGGCAAAGTCGGACCAGGCTTGTGTCTGGTACTTGCTCCAAGTCATCAGATCCGATGTTGGGCGTTTCAAGCGGAACTCACAGGGGCGGGAATGTTGCAATGAGATCAGGAATAGATTCGGGAAGATATTTTAGACAGTGAGTGGAGTACTGGGAAGTACTCTGTAAGTGGAAGTGGAGTCAAGTCTATCAGAAGGTAAAAAACTAAGATCCCATCTATTGCTACCTATATAGGAAGGGGTTCCGAAATGCGCTATGATACAACCAGGTGAGGCTGTGAGATAAGAAACCGGTCCCGAGTAGCGGAAGGATCGGTATAAGTACCGTAACACATATGAAATCAGATAGGAACATGTTAGTAACATGGGGAATGTAGCTAGTACTCACCAGTGAGGATGGAAGGACAAGGACAGGACGGAGGAGGACGTTCCGAAGGCTAAAAGGATATGATGTGTGTGGTATGTGATTGTTCCACTGGGTTCCACTTGGTTCCGTGTAGTGGACGGCTTGGGGAAGATGTGGATGGGTAGCAGGATGGTACCGGAATGCATGGGAAGATGGTAGTAAGGCATGGGAAATGCTAGCAGACATGCTCAAATGCCCAGGAGGCGGCTACGAATGGTCCAGAGATCACAATTCCTGATTTGAAACAAATAAATTCGCACTTATGGACTTTTCTATGAACAGACACAGAACAAGACCGAACATGCATATCCAAGGAGCTGTCATCCAACCCACTCCAACGCATCGTTTCCTCGGAGTTATAATGGACCAAGAATTACGATGGAAAGCACAAGTAGACAATGCCATCGCACGTGGCACCTCATACGTCTTTCAGCTACGTCGACTTTCATCTACCGCTAAAGGTCTACCATTGCGACTGATGTGTCAGTTATACCAGGCTGTTGCGATCCCGAAAATGTTATATGCTGCAGATCTCTGGTTCTCCCCGGCTTTCCGTGACGGCTCGGACACTCTGCAAAGGGGGTCCATCAGCGTAGCGAAACACCTATCAACAGTCCAATGAATGGCCGCTCTAGCCATAACCGGAGCTCTCAAATCCACCGCCACGGACATGCTCGAGACACACGCCAACCTCCTACCCACTACCCTCCTCCTACAAAACTCATGTCACCGAGCAGTCATCAGACTCACGTCCCACCCCACCACTCACCCTCTATACCATCCTCTACGAAAGGCAGCAAAATGTTATGTGGCGTCACATCGCACATCTCTTCACCGACTCACTCACCGCTTCGCGATTATCCCTGACGAAATCGAAACCCTCATCCCAGCACGCCGACCCCCAGCCTCCAAGAACCCATGGACGGTCCACATCGCTGCGAATAAGAAGACGGCAATAGAAGAACATGAGAAGCTAGAAGATATGATACAGGTATACAGTGACGGATCTGCATTTAAAGGAAAGATAGGAGCTGCGGCGGTCCTCTTCCGCATGGGCAAAGCACCCAGAACTCTACGTTATCATCTAGGAACAGAGGACAAACACACCATATTTGAAGCGGAGGAAGTAGGATTAACATTGGCGGCGAAACTGATAGCAACTGAACGTGACCTAACGTTCCCCCTGTCAATCTCGGTGGACAACCAAGCATCCATCCAATCTGGTGAGAGCTTTCACTCACGTCCTGGATCTTATCTGGCAGATCGTTTTTGTAGAATGATGCAAAAGATCGCAAGGAACCATCGAGAATTCACAGCAACAGTCCATTGGGTGCCGGGACACTCAGATGTACACGGGAACAAAGAAGCAGACAAGCACGCCAAACTAGCCGCGGAAAGCAGAGATAACAACAGCGCATGCATCAAGCTACCCCACTATCTCCGCCTTGGTGCTCTCCCCCTCAGCATCTCGGCACTCAAGGAGGTACACCGCAAGGACACCCAAGCCAGATGGCAATGCATGTGGAGGAAATCACCCCGTTTTACTCGCATGAACCGCATAGACCCCAAACTCCTGCAGCGCTCGTTCATCAAGCTCACCACCTCATTTCCGAAACGACTCACTGGCCTCTACATGTCACTCCGCACAGGCCATGCCCCTCTCAACAAGCACCTCAACCGCATAGGAAAAGTGGAATCCCCACACTGTCCCCATTGCCCACAGATAGACGAGACAGTCCACCACTATCTCATAGTATGCCCACGCTATCGGCGTGAACGCCACGTCCTCACCGGCACCTTGGGTCGCAAAGCTACCTCCATCCCATACCTCCTCTCTGATCTCGATGCCACTCCGCACCTTGTTCAATTCATCAACGCTACTGGAAGAATGAAAGCAACCTTTGGTGAAGTTCCGATGCCTCGTAAACCGACAGCCTAATAACTCCCTGTATTATTCCCACAGCGAACACACTGTATCCGAAGCAATCTCTCCCACAACTTAAACTGTACTACTGTACCATCACTCTTCACCTCGATTACACGGAATCTGCCTCATCCCACTGGGATCAGTCAGCAGGAACGAGAGCAGCCATCAGCGTCAATCCACGACTGCTCTCCACTATATAGACCTACTGCACCCAACCTGATTCCTGTACCAGTCCGCCTCGACGGCCGAGTACGCGTCCAGTAGTTCCACATGATAGCTCAAGTACTTACTGCATGCACATTAAAGTCGTCTCATCTTCGAAGGGTGGCGCGTCTAAAACGGCCGGCGGGAACGGCGGACTGGTGGGGGCAAGCCCCACACCAGGGCATTCGCACACCCATAGATGCGTTCGGGGCACTGGGGGCCCCTTAGACTAGACCGTTTTGTCCTCCATAGAGTCTAGCTCTCAATAGGACATAAACTTGGATTTTTTTTTAAAAAAAAAAAGGCATGGGAATTATACGGGATACGGGCCTACAGTGGGGACGTTCCCCACACCAGATCCGGTATATGACATTGTCCTCCCTTTGCCCACCAAACATAGCCACCCTCTGCCCCCTCAATCAATTCAAAGCAGAGTTTCAATTTAATACATATTTGATCATGTGGCATATCTATCATTTATATATGAATCTTCTGGTTTACATATACGTGTCATTGTCATTATCTGATTATGAATCTAACAATAAGGCAGATCTATGCCAACAAATTCAGCAATTTTGTCCATACATATTCCTCATATGTCTATGAATCTGGGGTCAAAACTAATTGTGAACCTTTTCAGACTCTGATCATGAATTTTGAGGTGGACCCCATTGTATTCCATATCAAGAATTTATCCCTGAATTTGAACAGAATTTGTCACAGACTCTCATTTTGCCGTGTCTCAGGTGTCATTCATCTCGTCAGATTTTTGATGCCCGTATGGTCTCTAAATAGGCCAGTGACCGAGACTTGGCAAGATATGTCAGTATAACTTTTCATTCTTGAGCTCTTGCAAGCCTGACCCTGATATAGGGCAATGAGTTCTGGGCTATTCAGAGTGCAGATACAAAGCACAACACGAAGCTTAAGGCAGATTGTCTCTGCTGCTCTTTCACACTTACATCTCATTTATTTACCAGGGACGCGCAGATCCATCTGAAGACGTGAGCCAATCAGTTATGAATAAATGCTCAAATTGAACACTCATTCGTCTTCTTAGATCTTTGACACCCTTCAGATCTCTAAATGGCAGGCAAGCAACAGAGGCTTGGTGAAATATGTCAGTATAACAATTTGTTGCTGAGGTCTCACAAGCCTGACGCTGAGTATTACAGGGGTTTATATACTGTAGGTATCATGTAAGTAAATCAGTTAGCAAAGGTAAGGGCTATGTATGAAGCATGTGAAAAGTCTATTAGTAAGTGTAACAGATCAAAGTAGTGAAGTCGGAAATGAAGTAAGAATGGACGGATCAGTAAGCATAGCGGAATAGGACATAACCAGTAACCGGAGCAATAGCTAATCTAAAAGGAGTTAGGGGTGAGTGCGGAGATGAAGGCAGAGTGCCAGGCGGAATAGCAGGATGGAGGACCGGACTTTAATGAAGTAGATCTGGAATTCCAGATCAGGAGGTATGGGATATGACAGTCATGCGTGTATGCTAAAGTGATGCACAAGCCGATCACAAAGGAACATGAAAGAGAGCATGCAAAAGACTTTGTGGGTGAGGTGCACACTGACCTCTGGGGCCCAGCTCCCATTGCTACATTTGGTGGTCAACGCTACTACATCAGTTTCACCAACGACAAAACCCGCCTCACCTACCTCCACCTCCTCCACGAGAAGAGCAAAGCCTTCACGTCCTATCACAACTTTGAGGCCTGGTGCCACACTCAACAAGGCACTTGCATCAAGATTCTGCACTCCGATCGTGGTGGCAAGTACCTGGGCAAAGAGTTCATGCTGCATCTGAAGGCTGCAGGTATCAAGCAGAAGCTTACCGTCCACAACACTCCACAGCACAACGGTGTTGCGGAGCGGCTCAATCGCACCCTGTTGGAAAAGGTCTGCGCTATGTTGCACGCAAGTGGACTACCCCGTTTCTTGTGGGGTGAGCCAGTGCGTCATGCCATTTGGCTGAAGAACCGCACCCCTACCAAGGCACTCGATGGCGGGACCCCCCTCAAGGCTGCTACTGGCATGAAGCCAGACCTGCGCCGCATGCACATCTGGGGATCACCTGTTTGGGTACGCACGGAAGCAGGAAGCAAACTGGATGACTGTGTTGTTGAAGGTTGGTGGGTTGGTATTGATGATGCCAGCCACAATGGCTGCAGGGTGTACTGGCCAGCAAAGCAGTCTGTGACTGTTGAGCACAATGTGTATTGGGACTCCTCCTGTGCTGAGCCATCTTATCGCGAGGGGGAGGGTGATGAAAATGAACCTGATGCAATGATAATGCCCTCAGCTCATACCCCCCCAATGCCAACGCCAACTGATTGCCACTCCCAGGTGCCCCCCAACCCCCCAGTTGACGACCCCGAACCATCTGCAAAATGTGCCAGGAAGCCAAGTCAGCGTCTCCTCAATATCATAAATGCAAGTGGCACGGTACCTTGCGGTGTCCAACTGCCACCCACTGCTGAAGACAAAGATCTGTCTAACACCGAAGAGGAGGAAGCAGTAGAGCAGCTTTTCTCCCTCCTTGATGACCCTGACAATGAGCTTAGCAGCCTTGACCTCGCTATGGCAATTGGCGAAGCAACTGCGGAATCAGAAGCCCTTGAACCAAGTACCTTGGCGGAAGCCAGACGCCAACCAGACTGGCCACAGTGGGAAGAGGGCATATGGGATGAGTTAGCAATGCTGCAAGCAGCTGGGACATGGGAACTGGTCAACTTACCCCCGGGTGCTAACCTTGTAGGCTCAAAATGGGTTTTTCGGGCGAAGAAGGATGCAGCCAGTCATATTGTATGCTACAAAGCCCACCTTGTTGCCCAAGGCTTCTCCCAGGTTCCTGGTATCGATTTCTTCGATACTTAAGCCCCAGTTGCAACCCTCCTGTCCATTAGGACTGTCCTTGCCCTAGCAGTGCATTTAGACCTGGAGTTATGTCAGATCGACATCAAAGGAGCCTACTTAAATGGCAAACTCACCAAAGATGAGGTCATCTACATGTGCCAGCCCCCCAGTTTTGAATCCCGTGATCACCTGAACAAAGTCTGCCATCTTCACAAGATGTTGTACGGCCTGAAACAGAGTGGTTGGTGCTGGTACCAGAGGCTAGTGTTAAGGTCATGCTCAAGGGGGGAGGTTACTCAAAGGGCTTTGGCTTCAGCTCATGCGCTGCGCCCCTTACCCAAGCACATGCCCTCAATTTCCAAGGGACAGAGGGGAAGTCCGACAGAAGTCCAGGGAAGTCCAGAGGTCAGACATTGGGGGAGTTCGACAGAACTCCGGAAGATTATGAGAGAATGGAGTAAGGCTACTATGGACAAGTCCGGAGTAGAAACAGAACAGAGTTTAGACTACCCTAAGGTAGAGCCGGAGATTTAGTCCTAAGGTTTAACCCTAAGACTCGGAGGTAGACAAGAGATGAGACTCAAGTCTGGAGAAGCAGGAATGAGCAGAACTAAGATGATATTTGAACTGAGGAGTTCCAGAGTATTACAGGAGTTTATATACTGTAGGTATCATGTAAGTAAATCAGTCAGCAAGTAAGGGCTATGTACGAAGCATGTGGAAAGTCTATTAGTAAGTGTATGACGGATCAAAGCAGTGAAGTCAGAGATGAAGTACAATTGGACAGATCAGTAAGCATAGTGGAAAGGGCCTAACCAGTAGCCAGAGCAATAGCTATTCTCAAAGGGGATAGGGGTGAGTCTGGAGATGAGAGTGGAGCACCAGGTGAAATAACAGGATGGAGGACTGGACTTTAGGGGGAGAGATCCAGAATTCCAGATCCGGAGGTATGGGATATGACAGGCTAGTTGAAATCCTCCTAGATGAGCTTGGTTTCACACAATGTACCACTGACCAAGCTGTTTTCTTTCGCTGCCAGGACCCAGACAAGCACACGATTGTTGTTGTACATATAGACAACTGCACCATCACTGCCAAGGAAATGAGTCAGATCAATGAGTTGCAAGCTATGATTCACAAGTACGTGGAAATCACTGACTTGGGAGAGTTGCATTGGCTGCTTGGAGTTGAAATTGCCAGAAACCATGACACACATACCATCTCCATGTCACAGTGCTCATACGTCGACTCTATTATTCGTCATTTCAACTTCAAGGATCTCAAACCAGTCTCAAACCCTATGGAGCCTAGCACTTGGTTGCACTCTGGTCAGTCACCTACCACGGGCGCTGAATTTGCCGCCATGTGCCACATTCCATACCGAGAAGCAGTAGGATCACACATGTATGCCTCCCTTGGCACTCACCCTGACATCTCCTACGCCATCATGATGGTATTGTGATTCTCAAGTAATCCTGGGCCCACACACTAGGATGCCATACACTGCATCTATTGTTACCTCCTAGGAACAAAGGGCTTGAGGTTGACCTTTGGAGGAGTTGAAAAGGTGTTGACAGGCTATGCAGATGCTGACGGGAGTATGGGTGAGGATAGACAAGCCATTTCTGGGTATGCCTTCTTGATCGACAGTGGTGCTGTCTTGGTATGTGGCAGTGTAAGGAGCAGATTCCACTACGACCTCAGCGCGATAACGGCCGATTTGAGTAGTGAGCCTAAAATGTTCAGTTCGACCTGAGGGAAGCAGAACAAAGCAAACTGAATTGCTGCCTCAGTATATAATACGAGGGGCACGACAACGAGTCAAAGGGCGGCCGATCCAATATGTGTTCACCGTAAACGGTTACCTGTAAAGCCGACCAACTATAATTTTCTACCGATCGCTATGTGGTGTGCGAGCGAGTGCGGCCGACTTAGATAGATGATGAGGAATGGAAGTTTTCAAGACGAATGTGCGGACAGACACGAGAATAGGATCAGAAGAGAACGGAACACAAAAGACACGGCTTCTGAGTGAGAATTAACTGAATTGCAATAATGGGCGAGTGCTCCTTAAGTACAAAATCGGCTACTAGGTAAATAATGGAGATAATCATTGCTTGGGATGTCCAGGCTACCTCGTGGTTTGCTAGAAATGTACGCGGGATATGCGGTCGATTGTCCGTGATATGTATGGGGATATGTGAGAGTAAATCGGTCCGAGCCGCTTAAGGCGACGTAATAGGGAGTTTGAGAGGTAAAAGTACTGTATCTGTCAAATAAACCACAAGAAGAATATACTACGTACCAATGGACAAGGATTTATGGATATGGGGTTCGACTGAG
>NW_024538096.1:0-13587 GCF_016628075.1 Suillus paluster
TTAGGACTGTCAGACAGGTATAGGATGGTATATTATATTCGGACTATCACAATATATACTACGCATACTGGGGAACACAGCTCCCGAGTATTGGAAGGATCCATCAAGGTATAAGGGCAGGGGAACCCAGTAGATAAGAACAAGAGCGTGGGAAACTCAAAAGTCTAAACATCGAAAATCAGTCTACACATTAAGTTAGTGGTAGGACTGTAATGCTGCAACAACACTTTGACACTACAACACTTCCACATTACCTTCACTCTTAGAATATAATGTGGTACAGGATATTTAGGTAGTCTACATTCTATTTAGCTCATTTTTAACAAAATATTCGACCTAGATATTAGTATATTCATGTATTTCTCCTATTACATACATGGTCAGACCATAATCATACATTTACTTTGCTTATCATAAAGAGATTATATGAGCGGCTGCGACGAAGAGGGAGCTGGAAAGACAAATATATATCTCAGACTCTAGGAAAGATCTCTGTACAAGTATAGTACCTGGAAAGACAAATATATCTAATGGTATGTTAGCTCTATATGTTAGTGTAGAAATGAATAAAAACATACATCTCAGACTCTAGGAAAGATCTGAGATGTTCAGTTGACATGACTTGTTCTTTATAGTACAGTTAGCATAGATAAGTAAATTAGTGTAACGTAGGAATAGACATCTCAATATTGATGAGCCTCAGCCGACGTCAATGCGTTGCCTCGTCATACCTGGACATTGTGCTCGTATGGTTTCACTTTCATCTCTCCGGTCCGTTCTCCTCCAACTCTCTTGTTTCAACTGACTCCAACATATCACTCACTCAGATATGAATGAATCTTTCTACAAATTTAGAGATGGTATAATGGGTATAGGCCCACCATATAGCAAGTGGCTGATTACACAGATGTATCCTCATGAGACCCTAGATTACTTATCAGTAAATCTCCCTGACATACCCCTGACATTAATATGCTGACATATTCCTGTCTGATCCTTGCCATAAAACGACTTGATATATGTACTAGAAGTTAACTATAAACAGTTTGGATAGTTTGTGCAATGGCAAAACCTTAAAAATGCGAAAATATGCAGTAGTATAGCCAAGAGGAGATATTCCATTCTAGAGAAGGATTCTGTTGCTATTCTCATACAGCTATGTGATTTATATATTCTAGATATCAGTAGGAACAGGCACCCTACCAACCTGGAGGGCTGGAGCTGCAGGAAAAAATTTCCCATGGGGTGAACCACTAGGAGAGGGTAAGCACATAGCACCACAGGGACTGATCCTGTTGACCTAGGCTCCTTATATGTTGCATATACTATAGAAGGGATGTTGGGGATCATATTTACAAGTCTATATACCTAAAGCTCAAAAAATGTGTAGCTATTTTCTATTTTATGGTAGTACAGCACAGTACATGATATAGGGCGCTCTAGGAGGTAAAATAAGGGCTGGGATAGGTACATATATGTTTACAAACATATTCTAAACACGCTAGGGTACCCCAATACCAGAGGGGCAAAAATGCGAAACAGTTTTTGATATGTTTTCTATTATGTCACACTTGCAGAGGCTCTGTACCAGGTATTGGTGCAAAATAAAGAGAAAAAGCGGTCTATTATATTCTATTATGTGTATATAACCTATACTACTACATAAATGCAAGTTGTATCTAATTGTGATGTGGTTGGTGAGCCAGGGATGGATGGGGGAGCCCCTTCAGTGACAAACTCCACATTATATGAGGCAACTGATGTGCATAATATCCCGTATAACACGGGCCAGCAGACCATGGGCCGATGATGAAGATATCCTCAATGTTAACGGATGGGCCGGGAGGGATATTATTACCAATGAATACGGGTGGGCCCATCTAGGTAATATGTAGAGTAGGATGGACATGTATATTATAGACAGGTGGGCTGAAGAGAGATGTATATTATATAGACGGGTGGGCCGATGTAGTGGTATTATTATATAAACAGGTGGGCCAGAGGAGCAGTTTATTATATATGATATAGACGGGTGGGCCGACGTAGGGTATATTACATAGACTGGTGGGCCGAGGTAGTAGTATATTATATAGATGGGTGGGCCGGAGGAGCAGTTTATTATATATGATATAGACGGGTGGGCCAAGGTAGTAGTATATTATATAGACAGGTGGGCCAGCGTAGGGTATATTACATAGACAGGTGGGCTGAGGTAGTAGTATATTGTGTAGACGGGTGGGCTGACTTAGGGGTATATCATGTAGATGGGTGGGCCGAGGTAATTGTTATCATATAAACGGGTGGGCCAAGAGAGCGATTTATTAGATATTATATAGACGGGTGGGCCGAGGTAGTTGGATATCACATATACGGGTGGGCCCAGATACGTATCATATAGACGTATGGGCTGAGGTGGTAGTATATTATATAGATGTATGGGCCGAGGTAGTAGTATATTATATAGACAGGTGGGCCGAGATGGTTGATATCATATAGACGGGTGGGCCCAGAAGAATGAGTGTTATAAACATCAGTGGGCTGAGATAGTTGGATAACATACTAATCAGTGTGCTGATGTAGGCACCAGTACATACCCACTGTATGAGTGCATACACCTATCATCGACCACCGAAACGAGAAACACAAAAGCCTGAATACAACATTTCATAAATTAGACAAATCACCAAGTACCTAATACCGAGTACCAAGTTCTGGGTAACTAATCCTGATGTCCGGGTAACTGACACCGATGTCCAGGTAACATCCATCGACGTCCGGGTAACTGATATTGACATCCGGGTAACTGATATGGAGTTCCGGGGATGTCTTAAATTGGACAAATGACCGAGTACCGAGTTCGAGGCATCGAGTTCCGAGTTCCGGGCATCAAGCACTGAAACACGAAACTAAAATCCAAGAGTGTGAAGTACTGAGTTCCGAGTTCCGAGTTCCGGGCACTGAGTTGTATTTCGGTGCTCGATGCCCGGAACTCGGTGCCTGGACCTCGGAACTCGGTACTCGGAACTCGATGCCCGGACCTCGGAACTCGATGCCTGGAACTCAGAACTCGATGCCCGGAACTTGGTACTCGGTACTCGGTACTCAGAACTCAATGCCCGGACCTCGGAACTTGGTACTCGGAACTCAATGCCCGGACCTCGGAACTCAATGCCCGGAACTCGGAACTCGGTACTTCACACTCTTGGATTTTAGTTTTGTGTTTCAGTGCTTGATGCCTGGAACTCGGAACTCGATGCCTGGAACTCGGTACTCGGTCATTTGTCCAATTTAAGACATCCCTGGAACTCCATATCAGTTACCCGGATGTCGGTATTAGCTGCCTGGAACTTGGTGCTCGATGCCCAGAACTCGATACCAGTTGCCCAGATGTCAATGGATGTTACCCGGATGTCGATATCAGTTACCTGGATGTTGGTGTGAGTTACCTGGATGTCAGTATTAGTTACCCGGAACTCGATTTCATTCTTTGAGTATAGCAGAGGTACAATGCATTTCAAGAACATTTACAGAAATCTAACTACCAAATTATGTAGACATTTCAACCTCGCCCAGATGACCCTCATCATCACCTTCACCTTCAACCTTGACCAGATGACCCTCATCACCACCTTCAACTTCAACCTTCACCTCAACATCCATCTCATCACCAGAATTGTATTCCGGGACAAGGTTGCATGGATCATCTGGCACCAAAATTGCTCCGGCAGTTGAGGGAGTAGGTGATAGGTCCGGGGCTGGTTGAACTTGGCTCGGCTCAAATGAAAGACCCTCGATGGCAGAGGGATCCTCAATTTTCGAGGGTGTGGGCTCCACTGCAATCAAAATATTGATGAGAGGAGGGAGTGCGGATTGGGAGGGTGACGTTGTTCCAGCGACGGATTGATCAAGCAACAAAGACGTTGCAATTGCCAGAGTGGTGGGAAGGGGAAATGAGGGATGGGGTTCCATGGTTTGGCATTGAAGGCTCTCATGGAGCCTGCTGAGGGTATTGATATGGCTGCCCTGCTCGGCAACAAGATCCTCGAGAGCCTTGATGTGTTCGGCACTATCGCGAATACTTCTTGCCATGGAATGGAGGTCCGGCATAGGGACGTCGAGAGCTGCACGAGGCACGCGGGCACTTGAAGACACAATTGCTACAAAGGAATAAGATAAGATGATGATGAGAAATTCGAAAGACTTACGAGCTGGTGCAGGTGAGGGTGTAGGTGGTGGGGCGGGTGCCTTGACAGCAGTTATTGTCTTGCTGCGACCGCGCGTCTTAGGCGTGGTCGCAGCAGACCCACTGGCAGTTCTGGCAGCTCCAGCTACACCACGAGATTGGCTGCGGGTCCGGGCCTTTGGTTGGGAGGTGGATGGAGCTTTGGAAGGTGTCCGGGACCTGGCCTTCCGGGTGGTCGACTTACCCCGCGACCGTTTCGGTGGACTTCCGAGGGTGACGGAAAAACACTTTACCTTCTTTGTGTTGCAGAAAACACAGGAGAGAAGGCCTTTCCCAGTCCTCTTGTCGAACCGGGTTGTGCAGGGCAACTCTGCATTGTTACAAGCCCAGCATGGGTTGTTCTGTTTGTTCAGTTAGTTGAAGGACGCCCAGTCAATTTTCAAAGTACTCACCGGTCCGGGAATGAGAATGTCATCTGTATTGATGACAGTTGGCGCCACGTCCGGGGTGACCACGGGGGTATTGGATGCCGAGTCCGAGTGCTCGACAACCTCCGGAGGGCTTCCAGCAGGGCCATCAATGACAGTTGGTGCCACCACCGGGGTGACCATGGGGGTGTTGGACGTCAAGTCCGTCTGCCCGGCGACGTCCGCACACCTTCCGGCAATTACCTGACGACGTTACAGATGACCAGGAGTGATGCGGGCATAAATTAGACATACCTTCGCAGGGCCGAAAGGTCTCTTCTTGGGGATCCGGGGCGAGACTGAGGTGAGACGATGAAGTAAGACGACCGGCCCTCCTTGGGCAGCCGGCTGCAAAATAATGAGTGACAACGAAAACAACAAACAGAATGACATACCTTGTCCACAGGTTCGTCCTCAGACTCCACAAACTCGGCTGACTTCACAACCCGAGCTGACTTTGCCCTCTTGCAACTCTTCATCACAGATTTCAGCGGTTGGGAGGAGGGTCCCGAAATCAGGGGCAATTTCCTCTTCCTACTCCCGTCCGCCTCAGGTTCCGGGTCAGCATCTAACGCCTTACCCTTATCCTTATCCTCACGCTTCTCCCAGGACTCGTCGATGGTGCTGGACGATGGGCCGGCAATGCTGCCAGCGACGGCAGGTGGGGAGGGAAGGTCGACCGCGACAGTGTCAGGGGATTTGGGGGCATCGACCGGAAGATCAAATGTCCGGTCGCCTAAAGCCTCCCATGCGGAGACCTTGTGGCGCCAGCTGTGCCTCTGGAGGCGAAGATCATTATGGCCGATGCTGTGCCAGTTGGGCGAATCCTGGGGGGACAACTGCCGAATGCGAAGTAACTCCTTGGAGCAGGACAAGACTATGCCCGGAATGCAAGGTGAAGCCTCATGGTCCCGGACGGCCTTAGCCTGCCCGGACATTAGAGAAAATGAAAAGAAAAAAAGGAAAAACCACATACCACCAGTTCAGTGACTTGTGCTTTCAGAGCCAAGTGGCTGTTGCCGGGTGGGAGGAGCCGAGCCGCGCGGACAATGTCAACAATCTGCCTAGTGATTGCCTTAAGTTCGGCAAAAGAGGTTTCAGCTGGAGTGGACATGTTGAATGATGAGAAAGATGTGTAAATCTTTGAATCAGATGTGAAATTGATGAAGTTTCAGAGGGAAAACAGGCAGTTGAACGGCCATGTAAAACTTTGTGGATTTATTTGGCTTTGTTTGGCTATGGTTCAACTTTCGGAATTTGCCGGACTTCAGTTGAACTTCAAGTATACAATCAATTATCGGTACTTCCGTCCCTCACAAGATGAATTCACATCCAACAGTCAGATATAACGATCCTCCGGCGACCAAGTATTATTCAATGGACGTAGATGATTCAACACAGTCCGGGACATCAACAGGTAAGATCTATTTGTACTATCCCTTATCTATGTTTTTATCTTACATGCCATAGATGATTTATACCTTGGGCCAGATGATGACATAGAAGATGATTCCGTGTCTTCCAGTGGTCCGGGCGTGTTGGCTGCAATCCCCAGTACATTTATCACTTGGATATTACCATGCATGCTCACTAAACTTGTACAGATCAATTACCTCCGGCTCAATACAATCAACCGGTTCAGTACATCGACCTGGACTTGTACCTTGGGCCTGATGAGGATCTGATTGATTGTGATGATGAGCTGGGCTCTGTCTATGCACAGTGTGAGTCTCCGGTCGCATCTGAAGTTTCAATGTCATGTAAGTAAATTCTACACATTTTTCGATCGAAACTTAATTTATCTCGCAAGCGAATGAGAGACCAGCCGAATGCGATCCAGCACATCTGGAGGTCACAAATGAAGATTTGGGTGCGATGGTTCGTGAGTTCCGGCCAATAGGGTCATTCAAACACTCCGGATGTGAGTATCTGGTATACTACTATGTCTATCATTTTTCTTATTTTCATTTCAGTGCAATCCCTTCAAGATAGACTCAGCAGCTACAAACAAGTTAATGGAGGTCTTCCGGCCCCTTCCATACCACTACTCATTGAGGCCGAGCGACCATTTCGAATCGCTTGGGCGGATACATCTGACAAGCTCCGGAGGGCTGATGCTGAGCTACAGAGGCTGAGAAGAGCTGAACAGGCAAGCATCGAAATGCTCAAGGTGGTAGATTCCATGATTCGTCAGTGTGAAGAACGAAACCAAAACTAAACTTCTGAATTTTCAATACCATCACATGTAAAGTACCAACTCAGTAAAATACCGAATCTTTGATAACATAGTCACATCACATGTAAATTACTGGAACACAGAGGTATTACATTACTGCCATGTAGAATAAGTAATCTATCAAGAGTTCCGGGTATCAATTTCCAGGCATAGAGTACCCAACACCAAATATCGTGTTCTGGGTATTGAGGTCCGGGCATCGAGTGCCAAGTTCCGAGTTCCGAGTTCCGGGTAACAAATACCAAGTTCCCTGAATCAAGTACCTGCCCGGACCTCAATGCCTGGACCTCAGTAATCGATACATGGAACTCGGTATTTGGACCCGGAACTCGGTATTCTCTGCCTGGATCAAGAGTTCTGGGTATCAAGTTCCAGGCATAGAGTACCCAACACCGAATATCGCGTTCTGGGTATTGAGGTCCAGGAATCGAGGTCCGGGCATCGAGTGCCGAGTTCCGAGTTCTGAGTTCCAGGTAACAAATACCGAGTTCCCTGAATCAAGTACCTGCCCGGACCTCAATGCCTTGACCTCGGTAATTGATACACGGAACTCGGTATTCTCTGCCCGGATCAAGAGTTCTGGGTATCAAGTTCCAGGCATAGAGTACCCAACATCGAATATCACGTTCTGGGTATTGAGGTCCAGGAATTGAGGTCCAGGCATCAAGTGCCGAGTTCCGAGTTCCGAGTTCTGGGTAAAAAATACCGAGTTCCCTGAATCAAGTACCTGCCCGGACCTCATTGCCCGGAACTCGGTACATGGTCATTTGTTCAAATTACTCGGTGAACCACAGAATCTTTGACCACATTAACATCACATGTAAATTGAATACCGATTGAATAACATTGATAGTGACATATGAGACAATGGTACATGTACATTACTTTTTGCCCCTTGCTCTAGTAACTCTGTCAGATGGTTGTTGCACTGACTTACTCCGAGTTGTTCTCGCTGGTGCCTCAATCGCATCTTTCTTCCTCCGGAAGCTCTTCGGGGCTGGCAGTGGAACTTCATGTTCAACATCGCCAGGGCCCTCAGCCTCACTCTCGGATTCGCTTGATGACTCCTGAGGTCTCCAGATCATCACCCTCTTATGCTTCAGACGAGGAGGTGATTTCTCAGATACAACGGAATCTACCATGTCGCCTTCTTTGTTCCTCCATGCCTTGAACAGGAACATCGGACCTTCACCCATTTTCTGACGAGCATACCAGAAATTGAGCAAGGTGGTGGTATCCCAATTTTGCAACTTGGAAGGCTCCTTCAAGTTTACATCCTCCGGAAGATACTGTCTGGCCACAAAGTCATCCTGACTTTGTATGATGGCACTCCACGGCACGACGGCCTTGTCAATCCCAGAACAGATCCCTGTACCCTACATTAAAGAGATTCTCTTAGGAAGTTACGAAGCCAGACTCACTATAGTGCTTTGTAAGAAAAGCCCTCACTATGGCCTTCTTCTCCTCCAGTTTTGTTTCCCTGATGTCCAGAAGCAATGGCATCCCATCCCCATCCAATTCCAGATCGAACACCGGTTTCTTCATTCTTTTTCGCCCTCCCTTCACCTGTCGCCCTCCATCCCGTGCCTCACCACCTATGATCCCAACGATCAATGAAATCATTCTCTTCTCCACAGCGGGAACACTCACCGAACTGTTCCTGCGCGTACTCCTGCCAAACCGGCTCTATGTCCTCCCAGTCCTTAGTCTTCATGAAGCTGCCCCCATCCCCTAATGCCTCGTTGTCATCGTGCCTATGTGAAATAAGTTGAGACCAAATATCTGTGATGACGGATAAAATTCACTGACATCCCGAACAGCACCTCTCCGTGTTCATTCTTCCAAGCCGACAACACAAACACTCTCATCCCGCACTGTCTCCACATCTCGTTCGAAAAGTGCTCCATATATACAGGTCCCTTCTTACGGGCGACTTGCGCCTGCGTCTCAGGAGGAGGAAAGTTGTTGGACCATTCTTCGGCGGTTTCTTTCGCCTTCTCCAACTCATCCTCGGACAAATCGGCCATGACCTTCTTCACCACAGCTTGATAATGCTTGAACATGTCTTGACCTCCTGGCTTTGCCCCGAACTCGTCCTCAATCCTCTTTAGCACTTCCTCTCTGTTCTGCTGATAGATCACCTGCCTAGGCGTCCATTTCCTCCCATACTTAATCATGTCCTTCCTTTCCTTCTTTTTCTTGTTGTTGAACAACCAAGTTTTATACATCTAAGAGGCAGAGGAAGAATCAGACATGAAAAATCGAGTTTTTCAACACAACAAGGATGTATCACCTGCTTCCTCTTTTTCCATTGTCCTTGGTCGACCTTAGGAGCAAATAACCTGGCCACTCGCGCTATGGCATTGAAAACTCCCCGTTTCTCACTCCTTTTTGCAGAAGTCCACTCAGGAAGGTAGTTCTTCAGCTCTGAAATTTCGTTTTCCGTGAGCTTCTGTGACTGTGGTGGACACGTTCTGTGTCTTCTAGAAGTCAACTGAGTGGAATGACCTGATCTTGCCATGGTGAATAAGATTGCAGAATGGGCTGAGGATAAGCAAAGTGGAAGGAATAATGGTCACGAGTTCAACTTTGATCAAAGCCTAACAGTTGGTTAATCTACCTATAACGGATGCAACACCATTCATGGAAATGAATTGGTAATGAGCCAACCAAACTGCATAATACGATGATGGAATAACAATTTGTTTGACCTTCCTGAGCTAATGCTTTCCTTGCAACATTAAAAAATAAAATGAAGATAGGTCGTTGCACCCCATTGCAGAAATCCCACAGGGTAGAAGCAAGGGGCAGCAAAGGTAGGAAGACATGGGTCAAGGTCCCACTTGCCAGCACGAGTCGACATGCCTACAGGTCCATGCCTACCTCTCCCCCGGAATTACCAACACTTGAACCTGTTCAGGCCCCACCTCCTTGGGAAGACTTTCCTGAAGATACTTACGAGCAAGACCAAGGGTCATTTGAGCCCTTGCAACTCCCAAAAACAATGGCAAGTTCATGTAAAATGTTGGAATGTCTTTCGAACAATAGCTAAGTATTAAAAAATGCAGAGTCAGAATGACTACCTCAGGCAATGGCTGCCAAGGCAGGAATCATATCTCCATCACCTCCTCGATCGAGAAGCTCTGCCAGAAGATAGGAGATGCATCATCTGTGATCAGGATGGGGTCTTCAAATGTCAAGATTGTCTTGGGGAGCCTCTCTATTGCACAGGCTGTTGCTGGAGTCATCATCATTGCAATCCTTTCCACTGGATCAGTCAATGGAATGGTCAATTCTTCAAGCAAAGTTGTCTGGCTCATGTTGGACTCGTCATACACCTCGGTCATGATGGCAAGCCATGTCCGGTAGTCATGGATAGGTGGGATTTGTTTGATGAAGATGAACAAGAAGACCACTTTGAACCTGAAGATCTACCTTCTGTGTTGGGACCCGAGTTCCAGCCCAAGGAAAATACAATGGTCATCATTGACAAGTCAGGAGTCCATCGCCTCAAGGTTCGATGCTGTGATTGTCCCGATGCCATGAGTCCAGACATTCAAATGTTTCGAAATGGCTTTTTCCCTGCATCATTTAACAAGCCGAAGACCGTGTTCACCTTCAGAGTGCTAGATGATTTTCTGTTGGACAACCTTGAATGCAGTACCTCAGCAATGAACTATTACAGCAAGCTTCGGCGAATGACCTCGAGCGTGTTTCCCCACCTCGTTCCGGTAATACCATATCTACATCATCTGAAGCACATTATATTGACAAAGCACGTTGAAAGGACCGATACAGAGAGCTTATGAGAGTCGCTCGACAGTGGAGGCAGTTAAAGTCTATGAAATGGCATGGCTTCGGGCATAGTTCCGACAACCCGAATGCCGGAGATCTCGCATTATTCTGCCCGGCATGTCCTCAGCCCGGGATTAACATATCCTTGTCAGGGGATGAATCACTTGATGAGTGAGTCTCTTTCGTTACCGAATCTACGTCGGCGATATTAAAAACTCCAAGCTGGAAATACACCCGGTCATTTGTGATGGACGGAAATTTCAAAGCCGAACACCTGCATCCCATCAAGCCATATGATGAAGTATGGCTCTCCGATGGGTTGGAGTTTATGGTGGGAAAGGAAAGGTATCAAAAGCATCTTGAAGAGGCTGCTGACACTGTGGAAAAATCGAGCTGCAACAATCATTGGGCTGTCAATCAAGCAAATGCAGCTCGGCACAAGCTGGAGTCCACCGGCATCAGGGGAGTAGCCTGTGGCCGACACGGTTGCTTTGTCCCTCACTCGATGGTAGATTTCCAGAAAGGCGAAAGGCAAGCCGGACATGCCGTTCAACATTCCCGAGTTGACCGTGCATCATTTGCAGACAAATGAACATGGACTACGCACTTTGTGAGGCTGCCCAGCACAACATGGATGGGATTACAAGGGCTGTCACCTTCTATGACATCAACTGTCAATACAACAAGCACTTGCATGTTCGGGTGGATCGAGGCCGATTTCTGACAATGGTTACGGAATTGACCATCATTCCTGGAATTGGGCTGTGGCACATCCACGGACATCAGGATAGCTGCTATGTCAGATATGCATCGAATTTCATTGAAGGCATTGGTCGCATTGATGGAGAGATCATGGAGACCCTATGGGCATGTCTCAACCTGATTTCTCCTGCTGCTCGGGGAATGTCTTGATTTCCAGATGAACGATTCCAACTTTTGCAAGATGATCCGCATGAAGAGGACCCTTTGCCGGAAATACAAGCAGGCAAAGACTGGCATCGCCGAAAGTGGAAAGGCTTTCGACAGACTCGACGAAGCCGCACTGACCAACTTAAAGACAGACTGGTTAGCAAGTGAGAGGATCGCTCAGTCCAACAGAATACAAGATCCAGCTGCGATGGATATATATGAGATTAATATCAAGAAGGGTGAGATCACTCTGTCTCGATCGAAGTCTGAATTCATTTTGAACCCAGCACTGAGCAAAAAGGAGATAGAGCTTAGACTGCTGCAGGAGGGTAATGCCCGTCATGCAGCACCCTCTCGCAGATCTGTGGCAACATGGATATCAATGGGTCTGGCAATTGAAGAGGCTCAAATTGCATTGCACATCGAGGTCCGAAGAATAGGAAAAAGAACTACTGAGACTCAGAGATTAGACATCGCCCGGCAACGTGATCGTCTACAAGGCCAGATAGATGCATTCACTCAGACTGCTCTGACGCATCTGGGAGAGGGATTTGATGCAGATGACGACCCTGACGATTTGAATATAGACATTCTCGATGATCTCGATGATGACCCGGAGGATTTCATCAGGAAGTCCGATACATGGACAAACTCCCCTGAGCTCACTGTCATCCCATTGCCATCAAACCTTGGGGTAGATTGATCCAAACATTGTATGGCAGAGGATCTTATTCCACTGGAGTTGTTGCTTCGTGAAGGACAGGCCAATGATGCCCTTCACAACCTCCAAATTCACTTGTGCAACAAGGCAATACTCTTCCAAACAACAGTCAGGCAAGCCAAATCTCAAGCATTGAAAACCCAAGCTTGGTCCAGGTGACATCAGTGCAGCAGGTGGTGTCCCTCCATGCCAGCATATATACCAAGACAAGGAAGCAAATGATGAAACTTGAGCCGGGCCAAGACCAGCTGGAAAAATATAAACCCCTGCTTCGGGAGCAGCTCAAAATCAGCACGGCCGTCGGCGATCCTCATGCCCGAGGTCAGCGAAATGAGTCTCTCGCTTGGTTCTGGTCTATCGAAGTAGATTTGGGGGGTCCGGATCACTCGTGGAATGAGGAATGTGAGTTCCAGCTTGCTTGACAAATGCCTGCAATCTGACCGGACCTGCGTGAAGTTTACCGAGTTCATTGGCTTTGGGCAAAGGCACTATGGGATCGATGGAAGGAAGAACTGATATTGGTGGAATTGGAGATGGAGTGGACAGTGTAATTTCTTCTTGTGGAAATCAACGCAATGGGGCGACCAGATGAGGGAATCATTGGTGAAACACCTTCCGGGTCATGCTTGCTACTCCGGAAGGCAATCCCAAATGTATTCATTACTGGCGCAGGATGCTCAGGCAGCGTTTCAAGACCTGCAGAGCATGTTAATAGATGCCTGAGATGAATGAATTATGAATATGTTCTGCTGATATATGATTCGATCCCAACAATTGAGTCTCGGCAAGGGGCCGGGTCAGCCAATGTCATGAATGTTACCAACTGCATCTAAATTCAATTATCGAACCCTAAGTCACCTATCCGATAAGATTAGATTAGATAAGATCCCTGATAAGATAAGATGGATAACCGATTAACGATCACTATCTTCACATCACATCTATACTACATCAATGTCATCCATCTATATCTGTAACCCTAGACATCCGAACTCATCACATCCTTAGAAGTCCTACGATTAGGCAACGGGTTACATCATAAGCATCTACATGCCTCTATGATCGAACCATAACCGAGAGTCCTTATCTCTTGAAGAGTCATCATCCTTCACATCGCACACCTTCACTTCTCATGACATGTTAAGAGTTACCTCTGTCATTCACCGAACCCCTTACATAAGAACCTGTTGCACAGTCAAGCTAAATCCCTGAACCCTTATCACAGAAGCGCCACTCATAGAGAAGCATGCTCATTACCGAAGACCCTGGAGAACCC
>NW_024538097.1:0-13546 GCF_016628075.1 Suillus paluster
ATTTGGAGTAAGTTCAAGTGTGAAGTGCCACTCTGAAGAACCCTTGCGAATGTTGTTCTCCCCAGGAAGCCCTGTATATATCTGATCCACTGGCGTTGTATCATGTGTTGTGGTGAAAGACCAACATATCTTTGAGGCAGCCGATGTCTTCATCATGTCAGGATTTGTTGCTCGTTTATTATGTTGCCGCATAGATTGACTTCATGTTATAAAGGAACAACAAGGTAATCTCGGAGACGGTCTAATAGCCACTGTCGGTACGAGGCATCACGGTAGGGGGTTCATGAGAGGTATCTGACACATCGTCTAGGAGAGCAGCATCGGAGGCAACGCAAGCTACTTAACCCTGTCTTCTCGACTTCCAATATGCGAGAATTACTACCCACATTGCAGCTCCTTGCACATAAGCTAACCTCTATCCTCGTAACTAAGCTTCCGGATGATGGGTGTAAGTAGTTTCACACTCATCGATAATATGCATCAATATGGGCGGTTTGATTTGACATTTGAAACAGCATGCACAGAGATCGATGTACTGCCTTGGCTATCTCGCAGTGCCCTTGATAGCGTCTGCCAGGCGATCCTTGGTCATCCAAGCAATACTCTAGAGGCTGTAGAAAACGACGAGTATACTGAAGCACTCGGATGATAAGGTACGTGATACGAGTTACAGCCCCTTTTTATGACCGTAAGATTGTTCACTCGGCGTTGTAGCCCCATGGTATCAAAGCTCATGCAGCTGCGGCCATTCGTGCCAATGGTTATGCACAACTTCTCACCATACTGGACAAGGAAGCTTGTGGATTGGATCACGGCGCCTTGGATACCCACCCAAATGATGAATGATGTGCGAAATGCGCGACGAATCGTTGAACTTGTGGACAGCGGTAGCAAGAAAGCTTTCGCAGAGAAAAAGGCAGCACTGGAGACTTCAGCTACTTTATCTCCTGCTAATGCTAATCCTGAAGTCGGTGATCTCGAGCCAGGTCAGGGGAAAGATATGATGAACATCATGCCGTCAGTTCCGTGACGTTCTAGTCCGCATTTTACTGAGCCATGTTCAGTCAAGGCAAACTCTGCGTCTTCTAGTTCAGAGCAGCTCACCGATGCTGAGCTGTTGGGACAAATGAAGTAAGCTATCCACTCATCATAAGCAGGGAAATGTTAATTTGTTGCAGCGTCATGGTATTCGCTGGCTTAGATTCGACCACCTCTGCTCTGTCTCATTGCGTTTACTTGCTCGCCAAGAATCCACTGGCCCAAGCTCGATTGAGAAGCGAAATCCGTGATGCTATCGGGAGTGTGTCTCTCACACAGGACGGTTCTTCGTTTTTCGAGCAAGAAAATCCACTTCTTAATCTGTCCTACGATGCGCTGACGAATCTTCCATTCCTTGACGGAGTTGTCAGAGAGACATTGAGGCTTATCCTTCTTTTCCACACATGCCCCGACAGTATGTCGTTCATCTTCACCAGGACCACTAATTGAGTACTTCGACAGAGTGAGGAAGGCAACTACGCTTCCACTTCAATTCCCGGTTCGCTCGTCATCCGGAGCCGAAGTATCCGCTATTGCAGTGCCTGAGAAATCATTTGTCATCATCTCAATTTTGGCTGCAAACCGCAATCTATAAAGTAAGGGAGAACGGTATGGGGGAAGGGGTGGGACGATTTGGGCATTTCCGCGTAGCGCACATGGTGTCGGTAGGCCTCGCCAGCGTCAGCTGGCGAAGGTTAGATACGGTTATTTCGCTAAGGTGGCTGAAAAAAGCATCCCACGTGGTTCTGTCAACCGGAGTTTGAATTTCCGAAAACCATTGTCCCCTACTATACGAGCTCGCTGTCCAAAATTGGGAATTTGTAAAAATTGAGCCACAATGGGATACACCAAGCAAATAGAAAAATGCGAAAATGCGAAAATGAAAAATGGGATTGGCAGGTGCTTACTGGCCCTCCATTTTGCACAACAACAATGATTTTATATGTACTGTAACTGTGGTACATGATGATAAATAATAAAAATTGAAGGACAAAAAGGGATTTTGGGATTTTTTGGGGGAAAAGAGAAAAGAGAACAAGCCAGTAGAAAAATGTGAAAAATGGAAAAATGCGAAAATATAAAGATGGCAAAAATTGGCAATGGGTCAACAGGAGAATGGGAGGATGGAGAATGGAGAAATGATAGGCAACAGAGGGATGGGAGAACAATGGGAGAATGGGAGGACAACAAGAGGACAACAGGACAGGACAATGGGAGGACAATGGGAGGATGAGAGGACAGGACTACAGGAGGACAAGAGGATGGGAGGACAAGAGGAGGACAATGGGAAGATGGGACATGGGAGGACAGGACAACGGGACATGGGACAATGGGACACAGGACACAGGACACAGGACACAGGACACAGGACACAGGACACAGGACACAGGACACAGGACACAGGACACAGGACACAGGACACAGGACACAGGAAATGGGACATGAGACAATGGGACACAGGACAACGGGACATGGGACAACGGGACAACGGGACACAGGACATGGGACACGGGACAAGATAATTGGGAGGAAGTGTATGAGTTAATAGCATGACACAAACAGTTTGACTGAAGGTTACCTGGGACACTGGCTTGCGATCCCGTGGCCTCGTGCCTCGGCCAGCGGGATGCAAGCCAGTGTCCCAGGTAACCTTCAGTCAAACTGTTTGTGCAACATCCCATAACTAGAACAAAACTATATAATGTAAGAAATTATTGATTTGTTATAATTAAATAATATGTAGACACATTGAGGCAAGGCACCAAAGGTGCCTCCAGCAGAGCACGAAGTGCTCTGCTTGCTTCCTGTGCCGAAGGCACAACGGGCTTGGACTCGTCATAATATTATGGGAGACTGGTTTTGTGGCTGTGTGTGGGAGACGCGTAGCTCGCTAAAGGCCACATGGGAACGCTTAGCTCGCTTAAACCTCGATTTAGAAATTTCGCGTGGTTCTGTCAATCGGAGTTTCAATTTCAAAAAACCGTTCTCCCTTACTGTCCAAAATTGGTTAAGCCACAACAAGGGGAGGAACACCAAGCAAATAGAAAAATGTGAAAAATGCGAAAAATGCGAAAATATAAAGATAGGAAAAATGGGCAATGGGTAAACATGGGAATGGGAAGGTGGAGAATGGAGAAATGGGAGGAGGAGGACAGGAGTCTAAGAAGAAAGGGAGAACAGGAGAACGGGAGAACGGGAGAACGGGAGATAGGAAAGCAGAAAATAGGACAGAGACACGGGAGAATTTTTTGGGAAGGGCAAGAGTCAACAGCAAGACACTGGCTTGCATCCCGCTGGCCGAGGTACGAGGCCACGGGATTGCAAGCCAGTGTCTTGCTGTTGACTCTTGCCCTTCCCAAAAAATTCTCCCGTGTCCTCTGTCCTCAGAATTAAAATAAAAGTATATAGTATTTTGTAAATGTAATATGTAGACATGTGCCGAAGGCACAACGGGTGTGGGCTAGTCGAAAGATATGGGGTGATGATGCGAATGAATGGAAGCCTGAGCGATGGCTTTCTTCTTCGGGGAGAAAAGATGCTCCAGGGACGGATGATCCCTTCGATGGTGCCGAGGTGCTGCCATCGAAGCCATCCATCGGGGTCAAAGACGGCATCAGGTATCCTGGTGTTTACTCCAACATGTCAGTCTTTACCTATTAGGTCATGGTATTATGTTCATTGACCATACGCAGGATGACTTTCCTCGGCGGTAGTCGTTCCTGCATGTCAGTCAGACACGCAACATAACATGACCATCTGTACAACTAACGTCATATCTTACAGCGGGTTCAAGTTTGCCGAAATGGAAATGAGTAAGTCCCAATCGCACGTTGTGTATGATTGTTGAGTCTAATCAGTCTTGACTCATCAGAGGAAATCCTCGCGGCGCTTATGCTTCGTATGCATTTTGAGCTGCCAACTGATCAGGATGCCAACGGACATACCAAAGAAATTCAGTGGAAGTTGGAGGCATTCTTCACACCTGTCGTGAAGACACCAGCTGGAGATGGGGTCACGCCGCAGGTCCCACTGAATGTTCGACTGGTGCGAGAGGAAGACTTTACATGGTAGGAGTATGCTGGGAATCGTGGTGTAAATTATGTCTCACGAAGATAACCGTGTGCGTGGTTAGTGGTTGGTTTCACTCTACCGTGAGGCGGTCGATATGAAGATCGAATTGAAACGCGAGTGTGTAACACATAGTTATCAAACCTTCCTCGCAATTGCGGAGATCATCAGTGGGACATTTCGAACTATATAGTTCTATGTAGCAAGCCGAAGCGCAGTAGCAAAGCCCTGCTACAGTAGTAGTCGAATGCTACAGGAGCTCGGGTAGCACGTCGTAGCAAATCAAACTAAACCATTTGAAGTTAAAACTATAATTTTGACGGAACAAGTCCCGGAGCCAGTATGGAGGCTTTAGTCCTTTCAGCTACTACTGGCTGCTACAAGCTGCTACAGTCGATTCAAAAGAAGCGCTGTGCTACAAGCTGCTACAAGTCACTTCGCTCGGCAGTGGGTTTCCTGATGATGATTGAGGTTGAGGTCAACAAACGCACCGAGGTTGTCCATCAACTTGACTACTATCAATGGTGATGATGTTCGCACGTATATCGCCTCCTATTAGGTGAGAACCTATTTGGGCTTCGACACGTTGTCCGACGTTTTCCGGTTTACTCAACAGCTTAGACTTGTTTCCTATCATCTTAATTTTTTTTTTGGATTTTTGGTCTACGGGTTGAGCCCAGCTCAACGCAGGTATTTCTCGTCATAGGTTCCGTGCTTTGGACACCCGTAATCCTCGAATCATGCAACTCTCCGCAGCTGAACTCCAGGTCAGTCTGTTTCTCCGTACGTACACGACAAACTAGCCTGACGAAGGGTATTTGCAATCTTAGAAGAGACACGAACTCGAAGGAGCTCCCGATCCATTCCCATCTCTCGGCGAGGCGACACCCATTAAGCCCAGACGTGGCGTTCAGGACTCTGCTGACGCAGACTCGGATTTCCCAACTCTCGCCCCTTCCGCACCTGCCACCGCTTTACCTGGCAAGTCTGCTTGGGGCTCTGATGCTGGCCCTCGCATCAAGGCTACCATCAAGGCTACACCAGTCATTACAGATTCTTTCACGATCACTCAAGTCGAACTTCCTGTCAAGGATGGCAAACAGACTTCGCTCGGTGAAGTCATGAAGCAGGTCCTTACAATGTTTAAGGTCAAAATAGAGGCATCGACAAATCAGAGTCGGCAGACTACCTTCCACATGAAGGCTGAGGTTCAAAAGGAGATTGACAAGGCTAAGCGTCACCTGCTGGCCACTTTGAGCCCCATGGTACATCCCCCATTTTCTAAGCCGCCTCTTTCTGCATTTGAACTGTGTTACTAGGTGACTTTGACTTTGAATGCCCCCGCATCCACCATTCCTGCTATAATCGGTCTCAAAGGTAGGATTTTTCATTCCGTAACTTTCCGTGAATTTATCGTTCATACTTATAGGCGCTACTCTCAACAAGGTTCGCGAGGCTACAGGTGTCAAGGTCGATATTCCTCGGAGGGACGGTACAGCCAACGGACATGCAAGCGGAACAACAAACGGAACTACTACCCCCATCCCAGGCGATGAGGAAGAGGAGGTTATGATACCCATCACTATCGTCGGCGCGCACCCGCTTGCCTTGGAAGCTCAGGCAACGTTTAAGGAGATCATCGCTTCTCGGACTTCGAAGATTACCCAAAGGGTTCGAGACATTCCGGCTCATATTCTACCTTTCGTCCTTTATCGCCGCAGCCTCTTCATCGAGTCAGCGCAAGGTCTCGATGTTAATCTCGCCTTAAACCAATCTGAACGGGAGATCACTGTCAGTGGAGATCGCGAGGGCGTCATTCGTGTTGTCGAGACCATCAAAGCTACCATCGAAGCATTCAGGACGAGCATAACTAGTCTTAAGATGTCTTTACCCAAGCGCCAGCATCGTCTTCTTGCTGGTAAAGCAGTCGACGAAATCATGGTGCAGAGCAAATGTTTGGTTATCGTTGCTTCCCCCGAGGATCCTGGCGACGAGGTCACGGTGTGGGGCATGGCAGATGATCTTCCTACTGGTTTGAGTGCTGTCATGACCAAGGCGAATTCGCAATTCATTCACGAGTTCCCTCTACCTGGTCCCCTGACGGTTTCAAAACAACTCCTCGCATATATGACACGTATCAACTACTCAAAGACCTTGGCTAATGCACATCCTGATGCCTCGATCTTTACACCATCCCCTGCTACCATTGCTCAAGCATCAGTTCTCAACATCGACATTGTTGGTGAGAAACCGGTGGTGGACGCGGTGGTTAGGCAGATCTCAGAGTTGATTGGCAAACTCATCGGTGCAACGAAGGAAGTTTCTATTGATTGGCTCATCCACCGCGTTATCCAGGGTAAAAATGCTAAGAAGTGCGTATGATCTGCGATATGGCTGAAGGACGAAGCTTATCCGATATGACTAGATTAAAGCAGTTCCACGAGGGGCACAATGTTCAGGTTTTCTTCCCTCTGGAGTCTGCCGAGGAATCTCAGGTTCTATTGGTTTACGATCCCCTTTCTCCTTCGGCGTCGCCCTCGCCTGTGGAGAAAGAGAAGCATTTAGATGATGTCGCGAAAGAGCTCCTCAAGATGGCCAAAGAAGTTGCGGATGTGAAAAGCCAGACCATCTCGGTCGAAAAACGCTGGCACGAAGCTGTCGTTGGTCAAGGAGGCACGACTTTGAATGCGTGAGTTCGTCATTTCATGGGACGAGCACATTAACGAACGTGTTCCAGTATCATCGGTGAGGACAAGACACTCTCTATCAAGGTTGGTGCACAAGTTGGCGACGCATCCGGCGAAGATGTTATCCTTGTCCGCGGCGCCAGCACCGATGTCGATCGTGTCATCAAAGAGATCCTGCAGGTCGTCGAGGATGCTAAGAATGATGCCATTGTCAGCAGCTATGTAAGTTTGGGATTTTGTAGCTATTGCTCTGGCTGATTTATTCTGCAACGTAGTCCACCGAATTTGACATTGATCGGGAGTATGCTGGCCACGTCGTGGGCGCACAGGGCTCAGGCATCAACAGGCTTCGCGATATTCTCGGTGTGAAGGTTGATGTCTCGAACGAATCTGATGAGAAGGAAAAAGAGGCAGGCAAGAAAAAGAAGGCCGCTCATCAGAAATCCAAGGTCAAGGTAGCCGCCTTACTTACCTTTCTTTCCTTTCCCCCTTTCTCACTTCATTTGCAAACAGATTACTGGTCGTAAGGAAAACGTAGAGGAAGCCAAAAAACGGATCTTGTCGCAAGTTGAGAGGCTTGTAAGTTATGGCATAACTTGATAGTCCCGTTTTTAACACTCCCCCAGGCCGACGAGACTTCTGAAGTTTTGAAAATCCCTAACCAGTACCACGCCCAGCTCATTGGTCAGAGTGGCAGGTACGCCATTCGGCTGGAGGAGAAGTACAGTGTCAAGATCACATTCCCTCGTTCATTCACCGACAACGGGGAGGGTAAGACCAGGGAGCAACTCAAGCCTGATGAGGTCCTTATCAAGGGTGGCAAGAAGGGCGTTGCTGGTGCAAAGTCCGAGTTACTTGACGCTCTGGAGTTTGAGAAAGAATCTAACAAAGTTCTCAAATTCGATGTCCCCATTCGTGCCGTCTCCCGTATCCTTGGCAAAGGCGGTGTCACCATCAACGAGATCAAGGATGACACTGGCGCCCAAATTGATGTCGATAAAACTAACGATGGGAATGGTACTGTCACGCAGATCACGGTCCGTGGCACAAAGGAAGCAATCAATGCCGCAAAGAGCGCCATCTTGGCTATAGCTGATCAAGTCGGCGAGGAAACCACAGCATCCCTGGTCATCGAAACCAAGTTCCACCGTACCATTATTGGTGCTGGTGGGCAGGGTTTGAAAGATCTCATCATCCGGTGTGGTGGTCCTTCTGATACCAAACTCCAAGCTGGGCTTGTCCGGTTGTATGTTTGTCCTAGTTGTATCTTGGCGTTTTGCTAACGTTTTTGTCAGCCCTCGCCAGGGTGAAACTTCTGATGATGTTCGCCTCCGCGGAGAGCCCAACTTGGTTAACAGGGTCAAAGAAGAACTTGAGAAAATGGTGGCCACTTTCCGTGACCGTGTTGTTCTGGCTGTGGAGATTCCGGCGTCGCAGCACCGTACATTGATCGGCAGAGGTGGCCAACATCTGAATGACCTTCAGAACCGATTTGGAGTTCAAGTGCAGTTCCCTGGGTCGCGTTCATATAATCAACTCGACGGCCCCGAAAATGCAAGTGATGTGGCGGACACTGATCCAGCCGACGTCGTCAAGGTTTCTGGTCCTCGCAAAGCCTGTGAGGCGGCAATTGCCGAGCTCAAGGTATGCAACACCTCTTTTGTTTGCCATTTTCTCGTTCTTATATTCCCTGCAGACCCAGGTGAAGCCTGCTGCTCCTGAGAGCGTGACGGCGATCGTCTCAGTACCACTGAAGTACCACCACGCCATTTCACAGCAGGGCCACTTCTTCCGTACTTTGCGCAACTTCGGGGTTTCCGTCGAGCAATCTGCCAAGCCTCAGAAGCCAGCAGTCCCTACTGCTCCCCCTCAAAATGGCTCTACGACCGCCCGTATTGATGATACTGAGGATGTGCCATCCGTCGAAATTCACTGGCACGTCGCTGAAAACTATCTAGACGCTGAGGAAGGCGACTCTGAGTGGACTTTGAAGGGCAGTGACGCTGCTGGTCTGGAGCGGGCCCAGAGCCTCATCCAGGAAGCTATTGAGCAGGCTGCAGCCATGACATGTGTGGGCTTTTTGACCCTCCCTGACCGCTCTGCGTTCCCGAGAATTGTAGGTTCAAAGGGTTCCAACGTCTCTCGCCTTCGAAACGAGACCGGAGCTGACATTACGGTCGGGAGAGACAACAGTACTATTGTCATCATTGGTAAGTCGGTTCACCTATGCGAGATCACTGTTTGACGTGGTACTTCAGGTTCTGAGTCTGCTGTTGATGCTGCCAAAGAAGCAATCTTGAAGCAAACATCTTCGTCTGGCCGCCACTGAGATGTTTACCATGTTGTTAGGTTAGGTGTACTTCATACTGTTGTCTTGAAAATCATTAGCGGACCGGACCACACACTATCTAGTCACACTATTCTCTGCAATACAATCGGGCGGATATTGAAATATTCAATCCATCAAAGAGGGACACCATCGACATCATCTGCATCCATAGACATTCCGTCCAGGTCTTCCATCGGCTCGCCGTCGACGTCAGGGTCCTCGCTATGATCCAGGGGAACACCGTCAACGTCATCATCAAGGGGTGCACCATCCACATCTACATCTATTGGCTCTCCATCCACATCCATATCTTCGATCGGTGCGCCGTCGAGATCATCGGTGTCGTCTGCAGAACCAGGGGCTGCCACATCCTGTGCAGGCTGGAAAGACTTCGCTTTGAACTTGGAAACATATGAAGATTGCGCCTCGGCTGCAGCAATGCCAACGTCCTCTGCCTTTGGCTGGTTCAAATCAGCCTGCGTGGCGCCGTCCAGCCTAGCACGCAGTTCCGCAGTAAAGTCTGGAGGAAAGACAATCCAGTCCTCCCAGATGTCGACTACTGCAGTGATCTGGTTCTTGAACGTTTCCGCGGTGATCCGACCAGGAAAAGAGTGATAAATGGTGGCGAAATGATCGAACACTACTCCCAAGCGAGACTGGAATTCCTGGCGAAACTTCCATGCGCTTGGTACTGGGGCTGCTGAGTTGTGCAAAATATCACAGATGAGATGCAACCGAGCAATCTTGCGCGGCACAGGCGTCCCATCCACCAAGAGTGAAGAGATAATTATATCAGATACCTAACATGGTTAGAATGGAGCGTTCTTTTGGAGAATGTAACTGTACCTCACGAGCGGCTTCCGCGTGCTCCAAACTAAATGTCATACAGCGAGCGAGCTCGCCTCTCTTGCCAGTAACACCGCGAAGCATTGCCTCGAACCGTTTGCGAGCTAGCTTGCCTAGAACAGTTTTGCGAGTTCGCTCTTGCTCTGACTCTTCCGCGGAATCGGTCGAGTAAGTCGAATTATATCCCTGGCAAATGTTTAGCATGGTTTACTACGCAAAAGCTATGCGCACACCTCGTCATCAAATTCTGCGCCTGTAAAATCGTCTCGCTCGACTAGACCTTTGTAGAATGCGTGCCGCCGGTGCTTTGCGCACAGTCCGTCAACATCCTCATGGAAGAAATAATTTGGCATACCTTGCGCTGCGTCATGAAAGAGTACCTGGGGTTGTTCCTTTCCCATTCACGGAGATTCTCTTCGTACTCGGGTCCATGGCCTTTGACCTCAGCGGCCACAGCACGAATAAATGTGTCGGTGACAGCAGCGGCCTCATCTTCCGAGTCGTACCTTCTCGAGGGGCTGGGCGACCGCCTGCGTGGACTGCGGCTGTCATAGCGTGAACGACTGTATGAGTGCCGCCGCCGGGGTGAGCGACTATCATCTGGGGAACGACTACGAGAACGTCTAGAGGACCGATAGCGTCCCGTAGAGCGAGACCGTGAGTGACGCCTTGGCGAATGTGACCTGCTCCTCCCCCTACGTTCCTGTCCACGCGATCTCGATCTCGACCTCGACCTGGATGTCTTGCTCGGTACTATAAAACGCATGAAAAAAACGCCTCAAAGCAAATGCTATGATCTCTACCATAAAGAGCCTTTGCAGCCATAGGCACAGCTTTGCTCCATCCCACACGAAGAACCGAGCCCCCCCAATCAAGGCCATCGACCTCCCTCAGAGCAGCTTCTGCATCTTTACGCTTCATAAAGGACACGAAGCCGCTTAACCCGGCATTTCTGTTGCGGCGTGAAGCAGTCATGTCACCACCAGGACCAGAAACAACATCTCCTCGTGGCCACATGATTTTTACCGAACCAACGGGACCATGACGGGCAAAAAATGTCCCAAGAGATTGCTCGGTAACACTAGAGGGTAAATTGGCCACAAAAAGATTGGAAGTCTGCGAATGAAATCATTGAAAAATGAGAAAACAAAAATTTGTGAAGTCAACACTCACCTCAGGATCACCGCGGTCTTTGCTACCACTCTGCCCTTCATATGCTGTAATGCAAAAACATTTGACTTGATTGTGATAAGAGCAGATGAAAACTCACCTGCTAAAGCAGTCACTGACCGTCCATGGGCAGAACGGGAATACCTGGCCTCTCGCATAGCTTGCTCCCTGAAAGAATGGTGAATAAACGCGCTTGAGAGCAAGAACTTAGTTACCTCTTGATCTCTTCAAGAAATGAGTCCATGGCTCGTTTACCTTTCGGTTTCGGAGCATTACTTGATGCAGTGGACTAGTCAAGAACATAAGCACAACTGAAGGTTGCTCGCATAAAGCAGTCCACCTACGTCATCTTCATTGGATAAAACTGGCCTGGTGCGTGACGAAGACTCCGCAGAACCTCTGACTGGCGGTTGGTAAGACACTTTCGTACCGTCCGATGCGCGAACGAATCCTGAACCAGCCTTCCGCTTGTCTACACTTTCCCCCTCAAACGCATCAATGAAATCAGCATATGCCTTTGCAGCACTCTCTTCCTCCTCTCGTTTTTTTGCATCGGCAGCCTCCTTCTCCTTTTCTCGGCGGGACTTGCGAACAGTGCCTTGCGCGTATTGCGATAACTTCATGTCGTCGACGGTCTTTTGCTAATGTATGAAGCGATTGGTAAGTGTTTCAAGGACATAAATAATGCCTATTCGTCGCACTGGGAACGAGGAATCTTCGTCGTCGTCGAAGAACGCGGCCAGTCTTGATTTTGTCTTGTCCATTGCACTTCACAAGTCTTAAAGTCACCAAGTAGAAGAGTTAAATATGATACTTAAGCGTAACTGGCGACTGGTAACTACAGGTAATAAGATTCCCACGCGCCCTTGCCCATTACAACATCTAATAAGTACACCTAAATGCCAGCATGCGAGATTCATCACGAAGATCTACATCATCAAGCTTGCCAGACCGCCTTGTGCGTATGCCATCGGTTTCATTGGCGGATGAGGTGTAGCTTCGAATTGGAAGTACTTTTGTTCTCCTTCTGCATCTATTCGTATCTAGCAAGGGTGTGAGTATTCGAAATCTTGACGAACAGTATACAGACATACAAATGCTCCCTTGTTTCCCACTGATCCACGTAGTTTGGGGCTGAAAAGACGGTTGTGCAGAGGCCATCATGTCTACGGCGTACCCGTCTGCGGAACCAAAATTGGCGTCAAGGTCCTTGAAAGCAACAGAAACACTCACCCTGACGAACTTCATGGCTCCGAATGATGCAAGTAATGCCATTTAGTAAACACCACCCTTCGTAACGTCGGGACCGAACGCAATGCCGACACCCTGGAAAGGGAATTGTGAGCTTCGCGGCGATCGGACAGCTAACTAACGACATACGCGTTTGCTGGGGCCGCGACCAGGAAGCGTTTGGGGATCAGTCCAGAGAAGCTGAAATGAACTTTAAGTGCATGCATGCATGAGTACAACATCAATACAGACATCGGCTAGGAGGCATGTCAGCAAGGACTGATTGGAAGAGCGGGAGGGTACGCACACATTAAGCCTTCTTGACCTGGCTGCCGTCCAATTCGAGGGATTTTGCGAACTTCATCTAGGGTGACACCATCTTTGCTGAATCCGCCATGCACGACGAAGTATCTCTTGCGCCCTTCTGGTGACAGAATCGTTGTAGCACTTGTTGTGGCGGGTGCTTTCGTGGCGCTCACAAGCGTTGCCAATGGTACTGAAGAGCCCACGATCATTCAGCTGAGCTGAACAGACCCACACATACTTACAAGTGGTGAAAACGTGAGCGAATAACTGTTAAAGAAGTTGTAAGTACTTCAAATAAAAGAAGAACGGAGGCGATGGACCTTGTATGTCTGCTCTCCGTGTTTATGCTTTGCCTCGCCTTCGAAGCCATATGTTCGGTTCATGTCTTTTGCTTCGTGATTACCTCTATTGATGAACATGCGTGTAGGGTATAACCCTTGCGTGACTTCAGTATTGAAGCCCTTCATATAGTTACTGTGCTCACATTTGTATGCGAAAGCGGTAAGAATAACCTCAATGGACCACGATCCCCGATCAACAAGATCACCATTCATAAGAAGACAATGCTTCTCGGTGGGTGTACCCGTCAACGAGTATAGATGCAATAAATCATAGAATTGACCTAGAATAAACACAGTTAGCAAAAACCAAGATCAAGTGCTGCAGCGCTCAGACCGACCGTGAACATCTCCAATGACGTCGCACGTCATGCCCTCTTCCACGTCTAAGTTTACAAGACTTCTCGTCTTTCACAAAATGCGAACATGCTCCAAGAATGATTTCCCATGCGTACCGTCTTGGAAGATTTTTGCCCGACTTGAACCATTCGATCATTCCTTGGATAAACTCCTCCGTCATCACATATTTTCCG
>NW_024538098.1:0-13533 GCF_016628075.1 Suillus paluster
CCTGCAATCTCTGGTGTGGGTGAGGAAAATAGACTCTGTGTGAATCAGAAGTCCTAAACAAGGGTGCGAGGCTTATACTCGTCCTGAGGGGATTGCTACTGGGTAGTGAGTCCTCAAATAAGTGCGAGGAAACAAAGACTAGACTCTGTCTAGCGACCCGAAGGGTTCCGGTCCTTACTAGGACTGGGAACACAAAGATGCGGAGGGTTCCTGACGAGCGGAACTACAGGGAACTAACAGAACTAACGTGGAGCAAACAGGACAAATGGGGAACAAACGGAAACTAATGGGGAACGAATGGAGGGAAAAGAAACTACGAGCCTGCAGGAGGATGATTGGGCAAAGTCAGACCAGGCTTGTGTCTGGTACTTGCTCCAAGTCGTCGGATCCGATGTCGGGCGTTTCAAGCGGAACTCACGGGGCGGGAACAATGCAATGTGATCAGGAATAGATTCGGGAAGATATTTTAAACAGTGAGTGGAGTACTGGGAAGTACTCTGTAAGTGGAAGTGGAGTCGAGTCTATCAGAAGGTAAAAAACTAAGATCCCATCTATTGCTACCTATATAGGAAGGGGTTCCGAAATGTGATATGCTACAACCGGGTGAGGCTGTGAGATAAGGAATCGGTCCTGAGTAGCGGAAGGATCCGTATAAGTACCGTAAACACATGGGAAATGAGATAGGAACATGTTAGTGACACGGGGAACGTAGCTAGTACTCACCAGCGAGGATGGAAGGACATGGACAGGACGTAGGAGGATGTTCCGAAGGCTGAAGGAATATAATGCGTGTGGTACGCGATTGTTCCGCTGGGTTCCACTGGGTTCTGCTTGGTTCCGTGTAGCGGACGGGTCGGGGAAGATGCGGATGGGTAGCGGAACGCGTGGGAAAATGGTGGGAAGGCATGGGAAATATGTGGGATACAGGCCTACAGCGGGGACGTTCCCCACACTGGACCTTGAGTCTCACCTCTTGTCACCTCCGAGTCTTAGGGATTAAAACCTTAGGACTAATCCTCCGGCTCTACCTTAGGGTAGTCTACACCTCTGTTCTGTTTCTACTCCGGATTTCCAATAGTAGCCTTACTCCGTCCCCACATAGTCTTCCAGAGTTCCGCCGAACTCCACCAATGTTTGTCCTCCGGAACTCCCCAGACTTCCATTGGACTTCCCCTCTGCCCACCGGAAATTAAGGGCACGTACTCGGGTAAGGGGTGCAGTGCACAAGCTGAAGCCGAAGCCCTTTGAGTAACCTTCCCCTTGAGCATGACCTTAACAGTTCCGCTCCTCCACCCTATTGGTCCACCCGATCCTACTCCTACTCCCTCCGCTTTTCTGACCCACTCGGTTCCTTCATTTCTGCTCGTCTTGTCCCACCCAACTATTAGTCCGTCCAACCGCCTCACCAGTCCACTCCTAGACTAGGAACCACTCAACTGGTCCTATCCCCGTTTAGTATCATAGTTCCGCTTTTCGGATCACCGGTAATCCCTATACCCTAGCGATTCTGATCCGTTGCATACATACTGTTCCCCGAGCCTTATTCTTGTATGTCTCAGTCATCCTATTGTAATCCTGTACACTCAGCACATAGCAGAAGGCTATGCTATGCTCATCACTTAGAGTATATAAACATATGTACATTTGTCTGTAGATACTCAGTCTGAATATTACCTTTTCTAAGCCCTGCTCTTCTGTCCTTTGACTTAGGCTTAACCTGAGTCAAAACTCCTGTTTGCCGACTTAGGGGATTGACTCCCTAGGTTGGCCGCTTCCCTGCTCCTCTGTTCCTCCGCTCCTCCACTCCTCTGTTCCCCCATTCCTCCATCCCTCTGCTCTTCTGACTCCCCATGCATTGGCCGCCTTTCCCACACATCAGAACTGATCCCCGCACTCTTGCACATTCATCCCCTCTGTTTCTGCCCTGCTTCGGACTTTGTCCAAGCAGTTCCTTCTGCTCTGCTTCTACTGTTGGTTCCGACCGCAGTAACCTTCAACCTCTCTCCTGTTGGGCAGAACAATCCCCGCCTGACTTTCCCGCGCTCACCTAGTAGTCCGTCAGTCCTCCTTCGGAGGACCCCCATTCCGACGTCCTGTCAGAACTCATAGAACTTGTGTTGGACTACATTCCGAAATTAGGGGCACATACTTGGGTAAGGGGCACAGCACACAAGCTGAAACCAAGCCCCTCAGAATCTGCCTTACCCCTGAGCATGGTCTTAACACAAGCAGTGCACACACTGTGATGTTGCAGGGCTACTCAACCATGGGCAATTGCATATGCCGCTGTCCAGGTACAAAGTATGACTTCTGATTGGCACCTTGCATTGTTAATGTGGTGGCTTAGCTTCGCTTCACTTTGTCCAGTGCTAGCTTGTGGCAGATCATGGATGATGACTTCAACAGCGAAGTTTTCTATAACCATATTGTTGATTTCTTTGAGCTTCCCCCAACACAAGACACAGCAAATGAAGTAGATGATATTTCACTATGGTGGAACTGGTGAGTAGCCTGCCACTGCTCTTTGTCCTCCATCTCATTATATTGCATATTAGCAAAGTTTTCAGTTGCAAATATGTGTCTGTTTATCGCCCCCAAAGGGTTGAACAGTGGTCAGTTGCTCGGACATGAGCCGGACAAGCCTAATTGGCTCCAACTTGCAATGCTTCTCCCTCCCTTCGCTATCTCCCTTCCTCTGCTGTCTCCCTCACCTCTGCTGTCTCTCTCCTTCTGCCATCTCTGTCTCCCTCCTTCTACTGTCTCCCTCCTTCTACTGTCTCCATCTCTCTGTTGTCTCCATCTCTCTGTTGTCTCCATCTCTGTTTCCATTTCCATCTCCCTCCTTCTATTGTCTCTCTCTCTGTCATCTCCACCTCCCTCTCTCTGTCGTCTCCATCTCCCTTTCTCTGTCATCTCCGTCTCCCTTCCTCTGCTGTCTCCCTCCTTACACCATGTCCCCCCTTTTTCCTTCTGCCTCCTTCCACCATTTCCTTCCCTCTGCCATCTCTGTCTCCATCTCCTTCCCTTTTCTGTCTCCTTCCCTCTACTATCTCCCTCCCTCAGCTACTGTCTCCATCTCTGTCCCTCTTCCATCTCTCCCCTTCCACCATCTCCCTATCAACAACACTGTTGCTATGGTTCCTACATATAATACTTCCTACTTGTATAAGTAGTACATACTATGTGATTTGTATGTGTCCCGTGGGTGAAGCTACCCAAAATTACAAACAATAGCATCGTGATTTGTTCCTGGTTTATCATGATATATGTGCACCGCATTGCAATGGAAATTTGGCATTGTATAGTTGAGGATACAATACCTGTTTGTCATTCATTAGCCGGTTCTCAACAAATTGTTTGCACTGGGACATCAAAACTGTATTGCTCTTATGAAGCAATTACCCATCTATGTTACATATAGCAAAACATAACATATCTTTCACTTTAGTAAACGAAGACTCATGGTGTCAGAAACTTTCTATAAGATAATTTATGTCTGGTATTCTTCACTAGTATAGACATGGAACAACTTTACTTACTTTGTCGGCTAGACACATGAGAACAATTGACAGTATTCAGATGCACTAGTCCCATACACTATTGGGTTGGATGTGATTGCTAATGCTAAAAACCAAGTTTCAGTATTATCATACCTAGATTCATCCAATTAATGCTAAATATAGGTCATCATGATTGTTGTTACTTGAGGAGGATAACAATGTAGGTGTATATATAACCTGATGTGACTGGCAGGTCTGTCTAAATATGATATAAATTAATCACTAATCAAGCATCCGTAAATAAGCTGCACAACCGGCAACAATGCTCTGAAGCATGGAAACTACACACTATAAACATATCAAGCATGTTTTTCAATCTGTTTTAGTTTTTACACAGTCAAATTCATTCGACTAATGCCAGACACAGGTTATCGTGATAAAGATCGGTCATAAGGGATAACAGTATATCCCTATACAAGACTATGGCTTCTGCAGTGCCATATTTTATCCAATTATAGGCATTGTTGGGATTATCATGTGTATATAAGGGTTTATCATAGATCTTGGTTTTCAGTGATGCGTGCATTTAGTGGCAGAAAGGTACAGGCCACGAGTGGATCAGTTTTCTCTGCTTTTGCTCAAAAAGGACATCACAGCTTATGTGTTACACACCATAGCTACCTCAACTGCAGTCGAAGGTGTATTTTCGCAAGGCCGGCACCTTCTACACTTCACTCAAAACTACTTGTCTCCGTCATCAACGCATGCATTCCTCTGTCTTGGCTCGTGACTCTGCTGTGATCTGGTAGCACCCGAGGACCTTACTAAGATCATGAAGTCTCTGAAGAAAAGAAAACAAGAGGACGAGAGTGTGATTAGACCTATGTAGTGTTAGTATTTCTTGTATGTGTACCCACGGGTAGATGCAACACCACGGGTAAGCTGCTATACTGTGGGTTAGTATGCAGTGTTTGAAGTTCCAGTGGCAGGCCATTGGCTGGCCAGGAAAAAAGACATGGCGGTTGGCAGCACCATGTCCATGGCTATGGCTTTTTCTCACCACGTGACACATGGATACCGCGCTGTGATTGGCTGATCAGATTGAAGTGAATTACACTGTACTACACATCATATCATCGAAACTTTGCTCATCCTCTTCACCTTCTGCATCCAATTTGACAAGCTCGTAAAACTCCAGCTCATCATCAAGGGATCTCATGCCTATCCTCTCTGTCAAGTTTGTCCAGGTATCATCCGAGAAATTGAATAGTTGTTGTAGTGTGATTTGTTCAAACTGAGATGTGAATGTGTCTGTTGGATCTTTGACATCATTCAATGCTGATTGGTGACTGAGGGCTTCAGCAATGGAATTCAATGAGTTTTCATCCACAATAGAATCAAATTCACTGGTATTGGGCGTGATTTCGGATATGATTTCGTCAGTTGGAGAAGTTGATATGTCCTGGTTCTGATGGGGGAGTGGGTTGGGGATGATATGCCTGGGACAACAAAGGCGATCTTTCACGCTTTCCCTGCGAGTGTATTCATCTCGTAAGTGTAACCTAAGCTCAGCAAGATCGAGCATTTTTGCAAGCCCGAGGCATGACCATAACTTGGTAAGAATCATACCAAAAAGGCTGAACAGCCGTTTGCAAGACACAGAGTTTGCGCAGATAGAGAAAATGCGCTGTGCAATCATTTGCAGTGGTGATAGTGACTGGTTCTGAAAACGAATGCCTTCGTACATTCGCAGGGGATCTGGTTGTTCACGCTGCGTAAAAGATTTTATTATATAAATCAAATGAATGAAGAATGAAATTACCTGCGCTTCAACAGTATTCTGTTCACCTACAGCCCACTTGGAAAACCCCTCATAATTGCCACGATCCTGCAGATAGTCAAGGATTTCTTGACGAAGTGATTCTGGGGGTGGCAAGGAATAAAATTGTTGCCAAAGTTTGAGCAACAAGGAGGTGATGCCAGCCATGGTGAATTGTTGAATCTGCGCAAATGGCTTGGCCTTATAGAGGGGGTTGAGAATGATGGCGGCAATGAAAACTGTTTGATCACTTTTGCTCCAGCGGTTTTCAAGTGAGTCGATGATTGCACGAATCCTGATTTCATCATCAGTAGAAGTTGCCACAGTTGATAAGTTGAGATATCTGGACATCAGATATCCCAGGATAATCAGGACTTCGTCTAATCGGCAATGTGCAGCCTGAGCAAAATTTATGGCCATGGCAAGTGGCCCAATATGAGTAATCATTCTGACAGGAGAATGGTCATCATGACAATATAAGACGATGCAAATTGAGTGTGACAAGTACTTGGCCAAAATATGCCACATCAAAGGTTCTTCAATCAATTCTAACATCTGCTTTGCTTTTTGGCAGGATGCAGCATCACCTGTGACTATTTTTGTGTCACCAGTACCACAGTCCCTTTCTTGCTTCACAAGGATCTCCAGCATAGTCCTCAAATCAAGTAGACACCTGAATGCTAAATAGTGTGCTGTCCATCATGTCAGCACTGCACGGATCATACCAAGAACCCATTGTGTCTGAGATGGGTTTGCAAGATTGAGAGCCTTCTGGACGTCCCTGAGCATGGCCAGAACCATTGTCTTGCTCCAAAGCCAAGCAATGAGATCGGTGGCCTTCTTTGTGTACTGTAGGAACTGTGATGTTGATGGAACCTTGTAGTAATCACCGACAACTAGATTTATCTGGAAGATTGAACTGAGATTTTGAGAATGTGATATGGTGTAATATTCTCACTTGATGGGCGAAACAGTCAGGGGCAACAAACCACAGAAATTCAGCAACAATCCTTTTCCTTGCTGCTCTGGATTCCCCCAAAGCATCTGATGTGATTGCTACAATTGTGGCTTTCCATTTACCCTCAACCTCCTTGATCACATCAAGGATGAGAATTTTGAGATGGTCAGCTGTTTTCCAATCCAAAGAGACATCTGTCATGCGAACAGTATGCACCTGCCAGACACTTCTGAGAATACTATCAAACACATATTTTGAGGCACGTACTTCTCGTTTCGAAGTTGTTATCATAAATGCAATCAAATGACGGAAATTTACTCCAGTTCAGCCATCAGTTTGCAATGTAGCATACTGATCTTGACTCCTGTTGATGGCTGCATTCCGATGTTTTTTCTACTTCATGTGATATGATCCAATGAGATAGTTGGTAGCTTGAAACATGTGATGCCAAAGGTAACATCTCATTGAGAAAATCACGAACTGCTTGATTTTCTACCCAGTTAGAAGGAAACCCGCAGGAAGCTGTGATATTTGCAAGGTGGGTCTCGAAGCGCTGTTGTGTAACATTTGACCATTGTTGAGCTTGTGTGGGAAAGCTCGGTGCCCCATTATATTCCTGGGATGCTGTTCGCACTCGTTTTCTACTAGGAACAGATGGTAGTGGATCTAGCAGGAGTGATGCGGGGCTGCCAGATGTGCTATGCAGAAATGATAGTGGAAATCTGGGTGAGCCAGACACTGATGATAAGGTAGATAGTGGAGTATCAGATTGTGAGTAGCTGAAAGATGATGATTGAGTGTGTTGTGGTGCCAAAGCTTGCAAATAGGTTGGTGTCGGGGCTTGCCAAGTAGTACCAGGGATCATGGGAATTGTCCCTGATCCACTGGTCAAAGGATTAGAAAGAGAATTTGCTGAAAATGGGGGAGGGACACCAGATTGGCATGAGGACATATCTGCACCACAAAAGTAAGGGTCTCATGTCTGTGGCAGGAGACTGATATTTTGCTGCAGGGGACTGTTTAGGTTGATAGTGTTACTGCGACTGGCACCTCTGATCCAGTTTCATGCGACACACACTCCATATGCCTGTTCATGATCTGGTCTTGTGTTCGAAGTTCATGAATCTGCCCCTGTTGAATTGCTTCTTGATCACATTGCTGCTCATTGATGATCCATGCAGTCCAACATGGCTTGCACATCACCTTTGGACATCGTTCTTTGATATTTGCATATGAGTCTTAGGCCTTCTGAGCGTACAAGGGGTGGATATCAAACAATTTCCACCACCATCCTTCATCATCACGATGCCTCGTTGGAGGCATTTGAACAGGTAGTACAAGAGGATTTCAGTCACAATCTTGGAACATCAGCTTTCTTCTCATATTAGAATCAAACCACGTGTACATGAACTATTTGAGCAACGATCTTGATGTACAATTCATTGTATGGAGTGATATCGTAGTAAATGCGAAAATTGGATATATTTGGCAACTAGCCATAGCCATGATCATGGCGGTGGCGGCTGCCACTGGCTAGCCACCGGATATACCCGTCAGCATGCCTGGCGCACCATTGGCGCTTCAAACACTGTTAGTACGGGTACGGTGTTGATCTTCCGACCCGCGGGTATACCCGTGCTATACCCTAACCTCGGGTAGTAGCCGAGACAGCGGAAGGATAAGATTGCAGCGATGCTGCCTAGCGATGGGCGCGTCATACACGGAGCCCCGCTACCAAGTACTGAGGCATATGTAGCATAGCAGAGAAGTGGAAGGAAATGTCTGTATATTACGATAATTGTAGGTCCGTCTTTGATGATACAAGCTGAGCTTTTGCAGCTCTTCGCTCTCCCTCCTTGGCTCTTCGGCTAGCACGCTCTATCGCGTCCTTCCATGCTAGAGAGTCCTTGATTGAAGTCGCCCGCAAAACAATGGTATCGCCACCCCGTGGATAAGCAAGATGCAGGCGAAGCACAGAGTCCTCTACAGCACAAGGTAAGTTCGAAGTCGCAATAGGGTAGAAATGTAACAAACCTCGCTCTGTTCTCGACCCCTTTATCTGTACTTCGTTGAGGGGTATGGGCTGTCGCAGTGTCAGCACCGAACGAAATTCCGACCACGACGAAAAGAACACTTACAACACGATATAGGCCTCTCCCCACATCATCCGTCAAAACAAGTATGTCGCTGCACAGGAACAGACGAAGTTTGCGCCCACTTTTCGCTTTGCTCACCACCCCTTCCTTCAAAAGCTTTCGCGGTCCCAGGTGGCGTGTCGGCGCTGTAAGATCAAGACGACTGGGAGATAACTCAACAACTCAACAATACCAGAAGTAAACAACCAAGAAATCACACACCCTTGCCCTATCCACAGATCTTTGCTGATCTCACTCAGCCTTTCCCTCCCTTCTTGCTCCCGTATCGTCTCGTTCACATGCTCCAGAATCTTCTCTGCTGCGTCCAAAGCCGCGATGATGTTTCGCCGTTCCTTTGCGTCGCTTGGGAGCTGGAGGGAGATTGCTGGCGGGTGTGCACTGGTTGTGGTTTTTATATCAGCGTTGGTCGTGGTGGGTGGGTCTGTGTATTGAAGGATTTGGCGGATGAGGAGAGGGTATCGAGTGAGGCGTTGCACTGGAATGAAAATCAGCTGGAGACATTTCATCTTATAGCGAATGACTGAACTAGGAACGAGGAGGTAATGCGATAGATCAAGATTTCGAGCTGATGGGTCATCACGGAGGCGCTAAGAGACTTGTCAGTTAAGGTCTGGATAAAACTTAGCTAATATACCTGAAGTTGTGCAGCAAGGTCAGGATCACTGTCTCTCATCGACTGAAGCACCTTGGCAGCATTGAACTGGTTAACGCAATACGACTCCAAAAAGGTAAATACCAATGTCACGCAGACTAAACAACCACACACCAGATAAAGATGCATATTGGGGATATGTGTCTCCAGAACATCGCCAATGTGGTCGATATAGAGTCGACAATCTTTCTGGCGTTCTTCGAGAACAGAGAGGAAAGTCTACAAGGTTGTCAGTCATAGTCGATGAACGAGGGCCGCAAATGTACAGTATTAGTGAGTAGGATATCTTCAATATTAGCAAATATAACAGTCGTCGCCTTCTCTCCAAGCGTGCCCATAAGTCGAGAGTAGAACAACTGTCAGAAGGTGAGTAACGTGGGTGCAGAGATAGCACTGTGAACATACTCCAACGATAAGCTGCAGATCACGAACGTAGTCGGCCTCGGTGAAAATGAGTTCAAATATCGCCTGCAAATCGTGAGCCAAGAAACACATCAAGCTCATCTCTCTTACCTCTTGCCGCCTTCGCTCCATCTTAGGAATGCCCTCAAGCGCCGACTTGTCCACTAAGCTCGCCCACGACTGCTCACCTCAATACAACTCCCAGCGAGAATAAAAAAACAAGGAGACGTACCGTTCCAAAACTCGAACCATCATCTCCAATCTCACCACCAGGAGGTGTATTGATGATCGGACCAGAAATGACGAGCGTTTTCTTCTCAGGTTCCGGCGTAGTCGACCTAGTCGTGTGCCTCCCCAAAAAGCTCAAAAACTGAGACGTACGGCTCTCTCCATCTCTATGGTTAAGACTAGGCGCCAACGACACAACTGGCGACCGCGGCGGCGACGAAGGAGATGTATCAAAGGACGAGACGGACATCCTATTGGTGAGGTTCCCATTCGTCTTCTTGAACACCTCGTACCGATCAAAGGCGTCGTCCAAACGAGAAGTCGAATCGAGTTCAGTATCTGTCAAATCGACGGTCGGCACTGGCGGAAGGTTCTTCGAAGTCGCTGATACTATGGAAACACGGTGTGGAGTAACGGGCGGAGGACGGCGCTTCTGTACTGGCGGATCAGACGGCGCCATCATACTGGAGCTGGTATCTATAATCAGCCCCGCCGCCTCCAACACTCGTTGGCGTTCAAGCTCTCGAGCGTCTTCGTCCTCGACTGTCCCAGCGTCAGATCCCTCGGAATCATCATCTGTTCCGTCCAGCGAAAAATAGTCTTCGCCCCCGTCGGAAGAACTGTCAGCATGGTCGTCCTTATCAGGTGATCCACGGGCTGCTGCTGCTGCTCCCGACATGTCAGGGCATTCAACGATGTCAAGGTTAGTCGACGTCTTCTCACGCGGGTTCACGCGTTGAGGAACTCCGGTGCCTGCAGACAACGAAAATGGTAATTTCCAAATCGTACATGTAAAGAAAAGCAAAAGAATTGATTTTAGTCTAGTTGCCAACAACCAGTAAGGTTAAGAGGAAAACTCAAGGGGGAGGCGACAAAATCCACGAACCCTCTACTATCTCCAAGTAAGCCGCTGGCACGATGAAGACGATCCCGTCCCGTTCAGCTTTCCACCAATCTGCTTCACTTCTATCTATGATGGAGAGTTCGTCGCCTTCGGCAAAGGGAAGCTCGTCTGTGTTCCCCCCTGCGTATGAGTACACCGCGTTGCTTTCACTACATAGGCGCGATAAACATATGGAAAAAAGAAGTACATCGAAGTTCACGCACCTGGTTCCACCATCTGCACGTATGTCTGTGGGAAGAAACCAGATTTTCCGTCCTTCAGGATAGTGCCGTACCACCAATCGCCTCCCGACGTGGACGGATGAGCTATGATGATCAGGTTCTCAGCGAAACCTAATAAACTAGTCAGCGATCAGTTATACACGTCGACACTAAGCATACTAAGATCATCAGGTCTCTGCCCCTCATACGGGTAAAGTGACCGCACACGGAACTCTGCGAAATCATCAGGTCACACCTCCCCTCCACGCCATAACCGCTCACCAGTAGACCTTATCAATATCATCCATCAAATCAGGCGTAGCATCTGGCACTTGGATATCCGACACCGCAGACGCCTCCTCAAAAGCCTCCTCGTCCTCCTCGAGAGTAGCTGGCAAGTGATGCACAGCGCCCTTGGTCAGCAGCAAGACCAGTATACCAATCAACCGATTCCCTCTTACTGTGTCCTGAAGTTGACTCTCTGGTCATCCGGGGTGCCATCTATGACAGGCTTCAAGACCGGAGAAAGCACGAGTGCTACTGGCTCGATAAACCGCGGGAGGCGACACTGGCCGCGGTGCAGCGTTGATGTGAGCAGGAGTAGCAGCATCGCCGATAACTTTGCCCGAAGGTAGCTGCAGCACTTCCGATCATGGGTAACAGCCTTCCTCAATCTCGCCCCTCCTTGAATAGCGCTCAAGAGGGCACCACGATCACCAGTTGGAGCTGGGGCCGTAATGTTGCCTACCGGTGGTGGGGGCGCAGCAGGAGCCGAAAATACAGGAGGCGCAGGAGGCGCAGAAGGCGGCGGCGAAGATGCAGCAGGTCCAGGACTTCTAGGAGACTGAGGAACAGGTCCAGCCGACTGCGGCCGAGTAGGCAATAAGTTCCCAAACAACTGCTGCGCTAAGCCCATGCGCGTATCTCGCGAACCCAACTCCTCATCGCTGCTGTCATTGGCTTCGTTCTCCATGACATCATCCCAATCATCTTCGCTATCGCCTCCGGCTGTGTTGTAGGTCGTCTTGCTTGAAGGAGGGCCGGGACTTTTGGGGGGAGCGGGTGCTACTGGTGGGGTTGCAGGAGCAGTGGGTGGAGGGGCGGGTTGGTTGAGGAAGAAGGGGTTGCCGCTGCCATGGGTTGATGCCGCAGGAGTTGAAGTAGCTGATGCACCCTCCTTCATCATTCGACTAAAAGGATTAGTGCTCGACTTATTTGCCGACGGTGCAGGGGGCGGGGGCGGAGGGGGCGGAGGTGCCACTTCTTCAGGCTCTGCTGAGGATGAAACAGGAGCAGGTGGCGGTGGCGGTGGTGGGGGGGCAGGAACGAAGGCAGGGGGCGGGGGGACAGGAGATGAGGGCGTGACAGGAGACGCAGCTGATTTCCCAGCCAAGAACCGCTCTCGGCGCGCCCGGTATGCTTCCTCGGCGCGACGGGCCTCTTCCTCCTCTTCTTCAAGTTTGCGGAGAAGTGCATCGTGGTCTTCCCGTTTCTTACGGAGGGCAACTTCACGGGCTTTGAGAGCTGCGTTTTCTGGGTCCTCTTTGGATTCAGCAAGCACTGGTGGGGGAGCAGGTGCTACGGGAGCTGGCGGGGGAATAACAACGCGCAGGCGTCGGTACTGGGGGAGCGGGAGAGAGCGCAGCAGGTGAAGTCAGAGACGGGCGAAGAGCTGGGCCCTTCCTTGGTGGAGGTGGTGCCGGCGCGCGGGTTTTCAGGGCTTGAGGTGCAACCTTGGGTGCAGGGGCAGGAGGCGGGGCGGTGGTCGTGGGTGTCGGCACAGTTGGCGTGGGCTGAGGAGTCGCCTTGCCTTCCTTGAGCGCCTTCTCACTTTCAAGCCGTTCCCTCCTAAGTCTCTCGCGCTCTTCAGCCTGTCTCTCAGCTTCTTTAGCTTTTTCCTCAGCTTCCTTCTTCTCTTGAGCGAGTCTGTCTTCAACACTGACATCCAAGGTAGGTGATGCGACCGAGGATGGCGCAGATACGCCCAGAGCTTGCATGCGCGCTTCGAGACGCTTCTTGGCCTCCGCTTGGATAAATGCTTTGCGCTCTTCAGGGTTCATGTTCTTTGTCCTGGAGCAGGTGAACGACTGGGGGCTGGTGGTGGTGGGGCAGGTTGCGATATGTTGATTGCGGTGCAGCAGGCGGCGGTGGAGGGGGAGTACGAGTTGATGTCGACAGTCCGCGATCCAGATCCCGATCATCATGACGGTCACGGTACGACCTATCTCTGTCATAGTCCCTGTCATCCCTATCATACCGCGATCCACCACGAGAATAAGGTCTATCGCGCTCGTCATCTCTATAGCGCACGGAAGGCGAATGCCTCTCATCCGCGTCGTCGAACCGGCCAAATCTCTCGTTCCTCCGATCACGCTCTCTGGCGTACTCGCGCTTCTCCCTCTTTCCTCGCCTGACTGTCTTCGATCCTGCGCTCTAGCTCGGGTACACGCTCGTGCATGAGCTGCAAAAGCCTCTCTCCAACCTCCTACGCTCCTCTTCTTTGCTCGCGCTCCTCGGACCGCGGGAGACATACTCCAGGTCCTCTTGCAGCCGCTTGATACGGTAACGCAAGTCGCTCATCTCACGATCAAGATCATCATCGCCCGCATCCGCAACGGCACTTGCATCAAGCATCTTCTGCGTGTTGGCGAGCTGCCGCTTCAGGTCAGAGATATCTGCAGTAGGGCTGTTGTCTTCATTGCGCGAGCGCACAG
>NW_024538099.1:0-13502 GCF_016628075.1 Suillus paluster
CCTACCTCGATTTAGTCGTCACATCACGCAGCACCGTAACAAAAACAACTCGAAAAGGCAATGATAAGATCACAAGATGCGGAAGCTGAACCGCGTGACAGGGGATGTGTGACAAACTCACCAAGGATAAGTCTTTCATAAATACCTACTAGTCCCAAGCCCATTGTGCCTTCGGCACAGGAAGCAAGCAGAGTGTGAAGCACTCTGCTGAGGCACCTTTAGTGCTTTGTCTCACTGTGTCTTCAACACCGGCTGACTATGTTAATATTACTTAGTTGTGTGAAATCAATAATTTCTTACATCTTACATTTTCATCAGCAAAACACTTTTTTTCCCACCACCAAAAAATGGCTGGCCACAGCTTGGTCCCTTCTGTACGAGCCCACAGAGGCAAGTGATTTGCTGATGTTAAAAAATATCATATACTTTGTGTTTAGTTGTGGGATGTTGTTGCACAAACAGTGAGACTGAAGTTTACCTGGGACACTGGCTTGCCATCCCATGGCCTCGTGCCTTGGCCAGTGGGATGCAAGCTAGTGCTGCCAAAGTCCGGTTCGGAACCTCGGTTTGAACCTGGACCTTTCTGAACCGAACCCATGGTCTGGTCACAGGTTTGGCATAGCCCCTGGACCGAACCTTCACACAGGTCTGGGGGTTCGGCTGATACCGATAAATCACAAACATGTTTCGTACACATCCGAATGCATCCAAACCAACTGGCAGAGGAGGATCCCTATGGAAGCTTCCATACCTGATTCACTCAACACCATCATCGCTATCGAATGATCTCCAGGCAACAAATGGGCATTGTCAGCCCTGAATATATCAATCTCAGGAGATTCAAGAGCCTGAATAGCTTCTACTTTGCACTTAACCCAGTGGCAGCATTCCTCAGTGATGTTCTGGTGAGCCAGACATCATTATTTGGATTCTAATATATTTTTACTATGTCAAGAACATATCTCTGGGATTCTCATTTGCATCTTTCAATGCTCAATGTCAGTCCATGGTGATTACATCTTTCTGTGTGTGGAAATGGTACATTTCAAGGTGCATTAGTATAATCTATGTTATGGTTTGCGGTTGGTATAAAAATATCTATGTTAGGTCCAATATCCACCCTTCCTGCCGTGAAAAATGTTGTGCGCACTTGGACCTGATGGCCAATTGAAAGATGCTAGCGACATTGAGTGGTACAACGATTGAGATGATGATTCTCCCATGCTCCCAGCAACCACATCCTCCCACATCCAATGACAAATTAACTGCCTTCATGTTGCATCGCTCAGGTCGAGCCATCAAACTGATGGAGAAAATTTGTGAGGCTGTCAACAGCGCTCCAGCAAAGCAACCAGCCCCAGCAGCTCCTGAGGGTCAGCCTGCACCCAAGCAAGTTCAAACCGACTCCCATCTGAACCGTCAAGATGATTATGACGATGACGAACCCCCTTCAGATGACAAGGGAGATGAAGGCAAAGAGGAAGAGGAAGCTTATGAAAGGACAAAGCCATTTGGAGATGAGGATTGTGAGCACTGCAAGCAGATGAAGAAAGATGAGTGCAGTGCAGACTTGAAGACAATATTCACACAAGAGAAAGGCCGTATTAACCCTCACACCTAAGAATGTGAGGACAGTTGGTGGTGTGAGATATGCAAGTAAGTTTTAATGTTAAACTAATTGCACTGATAACTAACACCAAGTCCAGAGCCAATGACGTACCATCCAGCCAATGTTTTTTTTAAAGGCAGTATCTCAACCTGCTGCACCCATATTGCTTGCAATCCAAAGTGCCACTTCCCTCTCTACTGAGACCGCTGCAAGGAACGAGGAATCAAGATGCACAATCGTGCCATACCTCTTAGCTGCAAGTCAACTGACAGCGCTCAAACAAACATTAGACCACTCTCTTGCACCTAAGGTCCCTGAGTTCATAAAGTCTAGCCTGATGGGTTACATTGTTGAGCTAATTGTCTCTGAGGATGAGGTGCATGATTGTGATTTTTTGTTTCGTGTGATTGTGACTTAAGATACTAATACACAGGCATTCCAACTCGTCAATAAGGGACCATTTTGTCACCTGCTTCAATACCTTTGGCCCTCCCTTTCAGACAGGGATATTCCCCATCGTGTGAAGACTTGCAATGCAATTCTCGAATGGGCCAAGCTTGCCATTGAGCGCGTCAAAGAGAAGCTTAAGGATGTCGACAGCAAAATTTCCGTCACCTTCAACTCATGGACGTCTGAACCTGGCGTGCCTTTCCTCTCTGTCACTGCGCATTACATTGACTCCCCAGACAGGAAACCTCAGGAGTGGGAGTTGAAGAGTGAGCAGCTTGCATTCATGATCACCAATGGCAATCATAGTGGTAGTGTTATGACCTGAGTTCACTGAATGGTAAAGTCAGACAACAACCACTAGGACTTGGTCACAGTTGATGATGAGAACAAGATAGATTTGAGTGTGAACGTCTAGGTCTACTACAACTGTAGAGAATGAAGAGGTTAAGTCTAAGGAGCACTTATGCTAACTAACCTACTTACAGTGGCTCAAAAAACTGTCCACATGTTTTCACATTTTTCACTATTCATGATATTGTATGAGAACATACAAACACCTCAAGGATGTGCTTGTACCATATTGTAGTACTACTTCAGGGCTTTCAATTGAGCACTATGGCATGGGAATCAGTTGAGATATTGTGGAGATATGAGGCTTACAAAATGATAACTCATGCGGACAGTTTTTTGACTCAAGTATTTTACAGTGATAATCAGGTATTCTAGTACTTTGTGTGACCTCCCTTGGCTTTAATCACTGCCTCTATCCTTCTAGGCATACTCTCAATCAATTTCTGGCAATATTCTGCTGTAATCCTTCCCCATTCCACTGCTACTCTCTCCCACAGCTCCCATACTCCTTTAGGGGGGTTTCAGAGGGTTGAAGCTTTTTCTTGAGTGTTCCCCAGAGATGTTCAATGACATTGATATCAGGGGACTGTGCTTGTCAGTCAAGAACATTGATATTATGTTCTTCAAACCATTGTCTGGCTCTCCTAGATGTGTGCTTGGGATCATTATCCTGTTGGAAAATGATGTCTTCTTCATCAATCCCTGATTCAGCTATGCTAGGCAGTAAGTGGTCATGTAGAATGTCCACATACTGCTCTGCATCCATCCTCCCCTCAACTTCAGCAAGCATACCCACACCATTCCATCCCATACAGCCCCATACCATTAGAGAACCTCCTCCACATTTGACAGTCTCACTAACCTCTCTGTCTGTTAGAGAATCCCCCTTCTTTTTCCATACATATACCTTCCCATCTGACTCAATCCCATTTATTTTGGTCTCATATGACCATATAACATGCTTCAAGTCCTCTACAGTCCAGTTTTGATGGGCCAAGCCAAAGGTAGTCTTCTCTGCCTATGTTTGATTGAGAGAAGAAGCTTTTCTTCTTTGTTACTGCCTTGAGATGAGCTGCCTTGAGAACATCCCTCACAGTTTGTGAAGAGACAGTGGTGGTGATGGTGGAATTGATATAATGGGTGGCTTGGACAGTATTATCAGCCTTTCCTATAGTGATATGTTGAATGATAGCCCTCTTATTAGTAGAGATAGACATTCTCCACAAGAGTTTTCCTTGTCCAGGTGGCTTTCTTTGATAAACTTGGCCACAGTAAACTTGCATACTCCAGTTCTAGAGGAAATTTAATGAACAGAGAGGCCAGCATAGGACAAAGAGAGGATATGGTTTTCATGGTGATTATGACTATGACACATGACACATTCTGGTTTATATAGTTAGATATCATTTCAAGAGTATGCCTAGAAGGATAGAGGGAGGAATTAAAGCCAAGGGAGGTCACACAAAGTACTAGAATACCTGATTATCACTGTAAAATACTTGAGTCAAAAAACTGTCTGCATGAGTTATCATTTTGTAAGCCTCATATCTCCACAATATCTCAACCGATTCCCACGCCATAGTGCTCAATTGAAAGCCCTGAAGTAGTACTACAATATGGTACAAGCACGTCCTTGAGGTGTTTGTATGTTCTCATACAATATCATAGAGAGTGAAAAATGTGAAAACATGCAGACAGTTTTTTGAGCCACTGTATATACATAACATTGAATAGGAGATAGCTGAGTATAAAAGAAATCAGCCAATGAAAAACAAGTCATACGATACTGTGGATGACTGATCATGACATCATGATATATAAGCAATGAGTAAGACGGCTACTAAATAGAAACCCAAGATCCGATCGGTTCTTCTTTAGGAAGCAAGATTGTTCTAGCCCATGGAGTAGGGGAGCCAATTGGAGAAGCAATGGGTGATATGTGAAGAGGTGAAGATGTGACGGGAAGTAAAGTCACATGATCGATTCAGTAACTAGAAGTAGCTGGAGGAAAGCCGAGGAACGAAAAATGATTTGTGTTTGGAATTCGTGACAGGTAGCAGCATTGGACGGATTCTAATTGAAACTATTGATAAGTACGACTTTCACACCAAGGTTGGATGGTTTACAGCCGACAATGCCACCAACAATGACACTGCAATTCAGACTGTTGCAAACACTATTGACCCTTCTGGTACAAAATGGATTGCAAGCAAGCACCATGTGCAGTAAGTGATCACATTCTATTAATATTATATACTAACATCTATTCAGTTGTATGGAGCATGCCTTACACCTAGCAGCAAAGCACTTTTTCAAGGACGTTGCTCCTACCCCAGCAAGTATTCTCAACAAGAATGCAGCTGATGACAATGAAGATGACAAAACAACTGATTTTGAGGTTGCCGACACTGTTGGAAAGCCCTTGTGCTTGTTATGCAGGTAAGTCTTCATCTGACCAGCCCATTTTAATTTTAATGAACTATTCTTAGGTACAGAAATCTCCCCAAGCGCGTACCTTCTTCCAGAAGTGCTGTGCTGAGGTCAATGAGCCTAACCTTGAGCTGTTGAAATGGATTTGCACCCGATGGGTGTCACTTTTTGGCATGATGGAGCGCATACTTAGGTTGTGTAAGGGGGTCAATAGGTTCATACAGCTCGTGGATGATAGCAACAAAGTTCCAAACTTGCAGGGCAAGTCATATGGAACATTCAAGCTCTTGGTGTCACGAATTCCTAATACGAACCATTTTTCATTTCTCGGTTTTCCTTCGGCTACTTCCAGTACCCGAACCGGTCACGTGACTCCTCACCTTGTCACACCTTCACCTCTTCACATATCACCCGTGGTTTCTCCGATTGGCTCCCCTACTCCACAGGCTAGAACAATCTCGCTTCCCAAAGAAGAACCGGTCAGAACTTGGGTTTCTGTTTAGTTGCCGTCTTACTCATTCGCTTATATATCATGAGTCATACTTAGTCATCCGCAGTATCATATGACTCTTTTCTCATTGGCTGATTTCTTTCAGACTCCTATTCAATGTTATGTATAAGAGTAGGTTAGTCAGTGTAAGTACTCCTTAGACTTAACCTCTTCGTTTCCTACTGTTGTAGTGACTTAGACGTTCACGCTCAATACTATCCTGTTCCTCATCATCTTTGACCGAGTCCTAGTGGTTGTGAACTCGCCTTCATCATTATTGGTGAACGTTAGTCATAACACTTGGCTGAAGAATGGAAGATGTTAGAATTGATGCATGATGTACTTCAGGTGTGTGCACGCTTCTTCATTGATAATATTTTATTAACCTATGGCATTATCAGGAGCCTGCAAACACTCAACAATCATTCTCTGCAACTCACGAACCCACTGTATGGTGCACGATTCCAGTACTTGAATTTCTCCAACAAACTTGGCAAAACACGGCTGGTTCTTCAAAGTTTAACGACTTTTCAAACACCATTAACTCTGGTATCGACAATCTTTGCAAGTGGTACCACAAGATTGACGAAACTGATGTCTATTTTATTTGTCTTGGCACATGTTGTGTTTAATATAATGCCCTATCTAATGTACTACCTTGTATATAGCACTTGACCCCAACTACAAGGTTGTGTATGTGAAGAGTAAATGGGAGCCTTGTGAGTTCGACAAGGGCATGAGACGCCTGCAGAACATTTTCAACAAATACTATCACCATAATTCCTTACCCAATGCAGAGCCTGTTGTTGTGGCTCCTTCCTTACTTGCACGCCAAGGCTTGTATGGCCACAGTTGGATGTGTGACGCTGTCAAATCTCATGTTGCGGGTGATACTGTGAGCCGAAGGCCTCATCAAGAACTCAAAGACTATCTGGCTTCCCCGCTAGAGGATGTTGAGAACATAGTCGCTTGGTGGGGTGAGTTTTTTTTCGAATCATTATGCCTTACAAGTTGACATAAATGCCTTTAGCATCATTCTATTCAATATCCCACCATCTCTCACATTGCAAAGGACTACTTAGCTATTCAAGGATCTGCCATTGCATCTGAACGAGCTTTTTCGAGCAGCAGCATCACTGGGACCACATGCCAAAATGGTTTGTTGCTGACAATGTTTGAGGCACTTCAGCTGTTGAAGAGTGGATATCGTCAAGGCCATATATCTGCAATGGCTCAAGCTGAATTTGCCACTGCTCATGAATACCCTGTCATGGATATGGTGTAGTTACTCATTCATGTCAAATTTTTCATGTATTTCTTGCAATTTTTTGGAATTTATATGTAGCATTTGGATGTTCAAATGTGTTCTGAACTCGAACCAAACACTTCTGAATGTGTTTGCAAGGGTCCAGTCCAATGTTCGCCCTCCTTGCCTGAACCTGACCGATGGTCTGGTTCAAGGTTCACATTTAGAGGCCCATGAACCAAACCAAACCGGACTTCAGCAGCACTAGTCCGCATATTGTTTTGCAGGCCTTGGCACTGCTGCTCACAATCCTTCTGCTGCTTGTCAATTATCTTGCTGATCTTGCATGCCCCACACATTGCTTTTGGCCACTGTTCTTTCTCATTCACATAGGCTGTAGATAGTTTCTTCTTGAAATCTGGGTGAGTATCAAAACATCCCCACCACCAGTCTTTGACCTTTCTGTTGCTCATTCTCAGAAATCAGAGTGGGTGAGATGTGAGATGACTCAATGTTGCACAGAGGTGAGATCAGTCATTGCTAAAACTGCTATACAACTAATCTATGGCAACCTTCAGAAACTGCAAAATCTCCTTCTATTTCAAGTTTGCTGCCATCACCAAAGCACTGCCACTGGCGGTAGCAACACTCATGCTGAGTAATCTCTCAGCAACTCTGATGCTGACAGGGGTTCCAACATCTAACTCCAGCACTTGTGTTATCATCTTTCTGGTTGTTCATACCTTGCAATATTTATCAGATCCCCTGTTCTTGCACTAGATCACTACAACATCAATGCAGGATTATTTGAGCAATCAATCCCCTTATTTTCATCAAAACATACTTAATTCAGTCATAACCATAGGGTTGTCCAGACAAGATCCACATGCATCAATGTTGCACTGTTGCAGTGGTTTACTGTGGCTGAGTAAGTTACAGGTTAGATCCAGTAGTGGGTCACCCAGCATTTTTCTCACCAACCACAGCAGCTATTAACTTGTTGTTTTCACCATCATATAGAGCATAGTTGAAAGGTCACTGTCCCAAAGTTTTAAGCTGAACTGCTGAGAAGTTCTCAAGGTTGGCATGAAATAAGTGCTCAAAGTCACACCAAAAAGTATGATTCTGTCATATACCTGATCCGACCGCTCCGATACTGATATCCACTCCACTTTCCGACCGCTCCGCCCCATTCATCCTCCACTCCATCCAATCACAAGTCCGCATTCCACCCTATGCTTCCGCTCAACCGCTCAACCGGTCCCCTTCCATAACCTCTCCATTCAACTGGAGCTCTTTCCCCTTTTAGATATATGCCTTCCCTATTGGTACATAGACCCTTACTTCCGGATGGCCGGTAATTCCTATTACCACTCGATCACTGATCCAACGCGTACATATTGATATCCGCCCCAACTTATGTCTTCGCCTATGTAAAATACTTACAAACTATATCCTTGGTACATAGCTTTACTGCATAGTTATCCTGATCACTGCCTCATACATAGTAGTATATAACATATCATGTACTTAGATATTTTTCCTGAGTCTTAATATTACTTGTCTTCTTGCAGTTATACCTTGTGAGAATTCTCAGTAGAACCTTGCCTCCTCTGGACACAAGTCTCAACTTGTTGTCACCTCCGACCCTCCGACCCTCTGCTCCGACTTAGAGCTGTGCTCTAAGTCTTCCCCTTATTACTCCGCCCCTATCAAATATCCTCCTTCGCCCCCCTGCATTATCCTCCGCCTTTCCCGCCCCTACCAACATTCCCCTGCTCCTATCCCCTCTCCACATCACTCCCCACCTTCTCCGCTCCGCTCCTAGTCAGCCCACTGCTAGTAGCTCTTACTCCCCAACCCTCAGAGTGGACCAAAGCGGTCCAATCGTCCTACCGTCGGACAACGTCGGATCCGCTCCAAATTCGGGGTACGTACTCGGCTAAGGGCGCAGCGCAAGAGCTGAAGCCAAGCCCCGACCTCTCTGCTTCCTGAGTTGGCACGGTATCTAACAGATTCCCATGTATCCTAAGCACTGAGATTTTTGGCCTCTACTATGCCCTCACCTCCTCCTTCACAAAAAATAGTATATCTGAATCAAGTTGAACCCTGTCTTACAAGCTCTCCACCAAAAATAATTGCATGAGCTTGTGGGGTGGGTTTGCTAGTACTGACTGACCCACATATTGGTTTTGACCAAAATCAAGACCCTCTGATAAAATATTTATGAACATACACAACACTTCTCTAAAATTACAAAACCTCAATATTATGATAGCCAGGATCATTTTCTATCATTCCACGCAGTCCCTTAAATAAAATAGTCGGAAGTAGTGCTGGAAATCAGAAATCAAGGTTAAGTGACCCGTTTCCTATTCAGGCACAGCACATTTCCGATCCGTGGCGTCGGGATTTGAATATTTTCAGTTTGCACTTCGCAGTGTTATGTAATCGAGTTCGTCCAAATTGCTATCGCTTTCTTCTTGCCATTCGTCCATTCTAGCAACTATGCCTCCAGCAGAGATGAAAACGACGAACTTTAGAAATGTGCCGCTAGATGGCCTTCTCCGCTTGACCTGCACACCGAAATCCAAATCCCATTCCACCGCTAAGCCCAACCTTCGGCAAGTCACGATTCCGAGTCAGAACGTCCCGTCAGCCGTCAACAGCGACCCTTCTATCTCCAACCTGAAAGGCGAGGCGTACTCCAACATCAAATCTGAGTTCCAGGCAGTCAAGACCCTGACGAGGAAAGCCCCTATCCCACACCTAACTCCATCCGACCTAGAAGAGCTTTGGGCAATCTGGCTATCCGACCCCCGCATTCCGACGCGTGCGTCACGACATGCATGGGCCGCCTCACGGAACATAAGTCCAATACGCGTCGATTACTGGTTCCGCTCTCGCAAAACAAAGGCGAAGAAATTGGGACAACCGATAGCGAACGAGACATACGAGCTTCCGTCGAAGCCATCAGCTGCTCCGGTGACCATAGGACTGAAGAGAGAGCTCATAACTCCATTCGTATCGCGTGCCTGCGACTCTGATACCACCGGTGTGGACCCACCATCTGGCGGCACTCTCATTTCATACAACGACTGTTCTCCAGATGCCAACGCGTCATACATGCCTCCGAAATATCCCGCCACGCATACTCTGTTCACCGCTAGACGTACGGGATATATGTGCCATCATGTTCATAATTCTTCCTCAGTAACACGCACTCTCATGGCAATCGGTGGACAGACGGCCAGTCACAGCAATGATTTACACAGGTATGCTCTCCAGAAGTGTGCTAGACGCACACCCACATTGCAACAGCCCAGTGTCAAGCTTAGGCGTTCACGACGATAAAGCCACCGATAGCATCTTCTACACCCAAGATTCCAATAACGTCTATCATAACAACAGTCCAGACTTTACGTGCGCTCTTTGTAAACCCATCGAAGGTAGCCTTCGGTCATACACCTTGGAGCTGTACAATTATTCGTCCGCAGTCTTGGTGCTAACTTATGCACGAGCTAGGTTGTTCGCAAACAACGCTTGTTCAGGAGTCCATCCTGCCTTTTGAACCTTCGCACGCTGCGCTTCCCGCCGATGCCTTGATGAAGCTCTCCGCTATGCCCCACCTGTTCCGCACACCTCACACGGTCGCCGCACCCGAACCTTTCCGTTCATCGGCTTCCTGGATGGACAGGGAACTCACACACGTCGTACTTGCTGATTATCGCTCTGAAGTCTTTGGCGTCAAACCTTGGAACTATCGATGCTCAGAGCTCTTGGTTGACGCAGCTCGAAAGGAAGATTCGTACACATTGGGCACCCCTCTCGCTCTGTAATGTTGCCTCCCCCCTCTTGTCTAGATAACACCTTTGTTTGTGAAATCTGGAAAACCATTCCTGGCTACGGTATGTTGCCGCTCACTAACTAGTTACCCGTGAAGTGCTCGGGGGCTCCGGATATCATAAGCACATGAGGCCTCGTTCGTAGAGTTGCAGGGTACTGTCTCGAAGAACGAGACGCGGTTGAATCCGCCATCAACCAGATCATCTATGGCATGAATATGGTCTGAAATAAAACTTTCTTCGCGCCCACTTTAGCGAGGAAATATTCATGCAAGAGGCTGACAGCGACAACTTTCACGACGTTCTACGGAACTCGTAACAACGCACATGTGATGTGCTATATTATTACTGGCTGACACTTTAAGGGCGAGCCATGGAAGAGTTTAATGCGAACCAGTATAGGTAACGAAGTTTATATGAATGGATCGTCGGTGACATCTCCAACAACCTCGAACACAACATTTTCTTGCACGATATCCTGAGTGATCTTGGCAGAACATTCCCGCCGAACCCACCGACCCTAAAGAAAACAGATGAGAATGTCGCAGGCCACAGCCAAGCCAGAGCCCGAATAGCAAGGGCGTAACAATAACAAAATATGCTCACTATATAGGACTGATCTCCAATGCCAATGTTACGGAGTCGCGTCTGGAGCATCAAAGCGCGAGCTTGCTCCTCGGTAAACCGGATCCTCTTGCCATCGCTGGCGGGATGGGAAAAATATGTATACATGATGCGAGGTCCTGTAAAGAACTTATCATACTGCGGAGGCAAATCGACGCTGCCATCGGCGATCCAAGAGACATGAAGTTTGAGTGTCTGAAGGTTGCGCCCCGCCTCGATTGCTCTTGCAATCATGTCCTAGACGCGTCAGCGATTAACTAGATATTCTTCTTTCGCATACTAACGAGAATTACTTACTACGTCCGAACTCGCCACAGAGCATTCAAGCAACTCAAGTTGGGGGCATGTTGAGCACATATGGGATACGGCTTCTAACGTCACTTGCGCAACGCCTACCGCAAACTCTTGAAGTGATGTCCCGTGTCTGGCAGTAAGATTCACGATGAATGGGCGCGGAACGGTCATTTGTCCTTGCACTGCAAATGCATTCAGCGTGAATGACTTTAGAGTTTGTTGGTGCGGAAGCAATGCCCTCATCCATGTCCATAGTTTCTGTGGTCCAAGGATATCCACTGAGCCTGCTCGCACTGTCAAGCGTTGCAAACGGGGCAGCGGTGTGAGCGGTGAGCGGTAATTTCCAGAACCTAGATATTCCGCGTCAAGGGCTATCAGATTGGGCAGGCAAGCTATGATAGCCGGGATGGCGGCGCTTGGAGCACCCTTGAGACAGAGCTCTTGTAAAAGGGGAAGCTTCATAAAGACAGAGATAAGGATAGTTGCTGGAACACCTGCGCAACGCTGCGGAAGGTATAAGGAGGTAGAGGGAGGAAGTCAAAAGTTCCATTGCTTACGCAGAGTTCGAGATGAGTAAGAGAGGAGCTCAGCAAATCAGCCCATCCTTGAAGCACCCGCGGGGGCCCCCACTCCAATGACCACACAGATAATCGACGAATGCCCTGAATAGTATTGAGCCGTGCCCAAACTCGTTCCCCCGGATCATACTGGGTGCGTATGGTGAGCTCCCGCAGGGGCAACGTTGTCAAAACATCCAAGATGGGTAGAAAATTCGCCTCTGGAGTCAACGTATCATCTACCCAAGTTGCCGATGTGAGATTTTTACAAAGTCTAAGCGCTGCAACAATATCTTCAGTGATGTTAGGAATAACTTGTTGCACTGCGCCTGCGTAGCGGGATTGATCAATCCAAGTACAAGCCTGACACCACGTCACTTGCCTGTCTCCGTCACATGCCAAACATACTGTGCCAATTCTGGTCGTTTGAGAAGGGTTGCAGAGGGATGGTGAAGCACCTGTGTGTAGTAAAAATAGCACTCTCTCGATAAATAGTAGGAATCGCACATTGTGCTTCACTTGTGAATCGAGTCTCCTGTACAAAAGTGGCGTCGCTGCACGATTGAATGCCCGGCTTACTAACGCAGCTGCCACTCAGATGCCTTCGGTCAGGTAGATGAATGAGAATGGGCTGGAGAAGATCGACAGGCACGTTCTCCAAAGTAGACATGGACGTCTCATGCTGTCAAGAGGATCTTGAGACTTACGATATTGGGTCGGGCGCCTAAACACCGCTTTGATGGGACTTCTACAAGTTGCTTCACTTAATTCAGAACTTCCATCGACAATATTGGTTGATTATCGCTGTGCCAGAAATTTCAGCCAGTTGACCTTGTTCTCCATTCTGCAGCAGGAGCAACTCGAGGGCAGCATTCTAGCAGCCCTCAGGCTGTTTGAGGAAGCTAGCGCCATCATAATGTAGCTGCGACCCTCAGACTATTAGCATTATGGTCGCTCGAACGATGTTGACGTGCTCGAGTTATAGCCCAGAGGATCGCTGTTGGCGGGTATGTTCTGGTCTGTTCTGGTTCAAACAGCCTCTCAGGCCATGATGCATGATCGATGATCAGGCATATCGACTCCGAGCTACGGCAGGTGTTCTCAGGCAAACCATTTGTATAGGAACCAAGGAGTTGGCTCCAGCCAGTTACGCTCCAACTTCTCGTCCACAGGGGAGGATGTGTTCCCGAGTACGAGCTCAGCCTGGAATTCGGATTGTCATGGTATCTTGACACAATTTAATGTCCTTCAGGCTGCCTCCCTCACGACGGCTTACATACGATGTCTGTCTCATGATGTTCATATCCAACTTTTTCTGCTTTGAACCTCGTTCCTTGAGATATTAAACTTTAACTCGCCTCATTCAACCTTCTCCCTGGGGATGTTCTCTATGCTTCTCCGTAACCAGTCGCTACTTCAAATGACATGTTCACGTCGTCCCCAAGGCCATTATTATTCATGTCCTTTCGACTCCCATAGTGGTTAACTCGTAGAGCAAGATCAGATGCCGGCCATGGTCACCACTAGTCTGAAACCATCAGATACTGGGCGAATTTGGCATCGTCGGTTTACGTGCTCCGAAAGACAACCCACTTCGAGTAACTTG